>NW_015506149.1:132132-143453 GCF_001515645.1 Sinocyclocheilus grahami
AACATGCTAATCATGCTAGAAACATGCTAGTCACTTGCTAATCATGCTAGCAACATGCTAGCCATGCTAGTCACTTGTTAATCATGCTAATAACATGCTAGTAACATGCTAATCATGCTAGAAACATGCTAGTCACTTGCTAATCATGCTAGCAACATGCTAGCCATGCTAGTCACTTGTTAATCATGCTAATAACATGCTAGTAACATGCTAATCATGCTAGAAACATGCTAGTCATGCTAATAACATGCTAGTCACTTGTTAATCATGCTAGCAGCATGCTAGTAGCATGCTAATCATGCTAGAAACATACTAGTCACTTGCTAATCATACTAGCAACATGCTAGTCACTTGCTAGTCATGCCAACAATATGCTAGTAACAGGCCAATCATGTTAAAAACATGCTAATCATGTTATCAACATCTATATAATCTATCTACATTTTCAAACTTCAGGCTTTTACAACTGCTTTAAATTTTCAGGCTAGGCTTTCTCAAGCCAACCTAAAGTTTGTCTTGACAAACTTTTTTATCTAGTTTAAAGTCATCTTGCGGGCCTCTTGGAACTGTGCTAAGGCCCCTGGTTAAGTTTATTGTTAACTGTATGTGTGTGTGCATTTATTTCCCCGTTAGCCCCAAGTGCTGTGTCTCATCTGACAGCAGAGGCTGTGGATTCCACGTCTGTCCGTCTGTCCTGGAGACCCCCGAGCCGACCGAACGGACTAATCACACACTATCGGATACTAGTGTTATACCGCAGTACTCTTGTACAGGACATCACCCTGCGAGGACAGGTAAAACACACTAAACTCCACAGACACACACACACAATCACTGTATTGTGTTTAGTTTAGCTTTACTGATATGTCGTTGTGTTTACAGAATGCTCCACTTCGTCGTAATGCGAGGTCACTTGACATCACTACGTCATCTGCATTCATTCTCACCTCACACGGAGCGTTTCCCGCTTTGGGTCGTGATTTTACCAGCACTGATACGGAACTGACCTCTGACCTTCCTCTGACCCCGAGCACCCCCCACACACCTCCACCCTGGCTCACAGTGACCCATGACAGAACTGATGTATCTGTTGAAGCTGAGACTGAGGCTGTGACTGAGGAGCCTTTGACTGAACTTTCAGCTGTCACTCAAGGAACTGACCAACCACCATTGGTTAACTTAAGCCCCTCCCAGCCCCGTCGCTCCACTAGGGCAGTGGCCACAGACTCCACCCAGCAGCAGATGAACCCCTCAACAAGAGCTGCCACCACTATTGGAATAGAGGGTAAATAACTGTTGTGGTGACTTGGATGCTAATATTACTGTTAAAAGCACAACCAAAATAACAACTCATAATAACCCATTTATATTAGGTATCCGTAAGTATAAATATTATTTAAAATCTCCATGGATAAAATTTATTTTTTAGCAACATGAATAAACCTGTCAAGACAGACCTACTTTACTCTGTGTTCATTTAGAATTATTTATAAACTATTATAGTGTGGATTAATATTTTGAATTAGCTTTTTATTAGTTTTTATTTTCATATTTTCTGTTTTCATTTAAATTTTATGTTATGCACTCTCATAATTTATTTTAGTTTAATTTTAGTTTCCATTTTTTTCAGCTGCTGTTTTTTTTGTTTTATGTATTTTATTTTTCCAAATTTGTTTCAATTACCAACATTTTTTTTTCATGGTTACAAATTTGTTAATAACAACACTGACTGAAGTACAGACAAGACATTTCATTTTTTTTAAATCGTGTGTGTGTTTTTTCCCCTGCTTATTTCCCTACCCATAATCCTAAAGAAATAATCCACCAATCAGAGAAGTCACTGTAACCATGAAAATGGTTGAAATTGGTGAAAAGAGCAGCTGTGACCTGTATTTTGTTTTAATACATTTTTATATAAAATATTTTATATTTATATAGTTTTATCTTTTATTTACATTTTATATAAAATATAAGTATTTTATATAAATCTGAATTTTTTTATTAATTTATTTAAATAAGTATGCTATACTTAGTCCTTACAGTAGTCCATGACTTATAGTAATTAGGTTTATATTGTACCATCATTTTTTTTTTTTTTATCACTTTTGGAAAGTTTGTAATGTTGCTGTGCTAGTTCATGTGCTTCCAAAAAATCTTTATTGAGGAATTTTTTAAAATCCCAATGGAGAAAATTATTGGGAAAATTGCTTTCTGTTTTCTGATTGGTTGTGCTTTTTGATTGACAGTCCTACCTGCCACTGAGGAGACAGCAGACCTGTCGTCTGATCACATCATGTATGTGGTTAGAAGACTGAGTCCTTTCACCGAGTATACATTTAGCGTGACGGCAAAAAATATCATTGGAGAAGGGCCTTCCACAGAAGTTACAGTGAAAACAACTGAACAAGGTACAATACATTCAGACTTCTGAGTTGAAGTACAGTAGTTATAACATACAACCACTGTATAAAGTAACCCCAGTCTTTCCCCACAGTGCCCAGCTCTGTTCAGAATGTGTCCTATCAGAACCTGACCTCCACCTCCATCCGTGTTACTTGGGAGCCACCACTGAACCCTAACGGCAAGATAACTCACTACACTGTATATGCACAAAATCTCCTCACAAACCAGCAATTACGACAGATGGCGGACACCACCACTGAAGTGCTCACAGGTAACACCCTATAATAAAGGATCGTGTGACACTGAAGACTGGAGTAATGATGCTGAAAATACAGCTTTGCATCCTAGGAATAATCTACATTTTAAAATCTAGTACATTAGAAAATAGTTATTTAAAATTTTAATAATATATCACAATGCTATTGCTTTAACTGCATGTTTGATCAAATAAATGCAGCCTTTGTAAGCACAAAAAACTTCTTTCAAAAACATTAAAAAATCGTTCCGACCCCAAGCTTTTGAACAGTAGTGTACATCTGGTGTACATTCGGCCGACTTAACACATCCACTAAAAAATCACCAAGATTGAGCAAAAATAATAAAAAAATTGTGAATTTCCAAGAAAACACCCTTGCATTTGTTTGCAGATTCATCCTGCTTGGATATTTTACATCTAATGCAATGACATTTAGACATTTCTAGGTGTGACCCAGGTGTTCAAATAGTTTTTGAGGCCACCGTATAACACTATATATGCTCATATCCACAGGTCTGGACAAGTACAGCAGTTATAAGGTACGTGTGGCCGCTTCCACCGCCGTGGGGGAAAGTCCACTGACCGATGAAGACTACATCTTCGTTATGACACTAGAGGATGGTATTGAGCCAGTTATGTTTCATATACATACAGAAGCCCCCTTAAACATTTTGGAAATCTCTTAGCATGCTTCCATCTGCCTTTTAGAGCCGGATTCACCCCCACGGGATCTGGCCGTAGTGAAAACCACCTCCTCCACCACTACTCTCACCTGGTCTCCGCCAGAGAAACCCAACGGCATCATCCGCCTGTATGAGGTCTCCTACACCAACGGCACATACAGCAACACAGTCAACAGCACATCGCCCAGTGCCACACTGCGCTACCTGAAGCCATACACACACTACAATGTGACTGTCCATGCGTTTACGCTACACGGACATGGGAACCAGATTTCTGATACTCTACAGATGCTGTCAGGGGAGGATGGTGAGTCATTGTGTGTGTGTGTGTGTGTGTGTGTGTTCATATTTAATTGAAAAACTAGAAGAGGCATAAAACTTTAATCCAATCTCATCCTGAAATCCCACACTTTCCCTTTCAAAGGGTTCCTACAGTTAAGGCACATTCACACATACAGCGATTAAAGTCTTGGTGCTGTTTGATTTCTAGTAGACATTCCCACTCCAACTCTATCAAGCATAAAATTATGTGAACTCTAGTGTCTTTACGGCAGTAGCTATTCGCTCATCGCATCTCTACTTCAATTTGCATGAAGTGGAATGTAAATCACCAACTCTCATTAATAAAGATGAATGACTTTCAGACACTTTGTTGCAGCAAACATACTTTTAATCAGCAAGAACACATTAAATTGATCAAGAGTGAAAGTAAGACTTTTAGAATGTTACAAAAGCTTTCTATTTCAAATAAATGCTGTTCTTTTGAACATTCTTTTCATCAAAGAATTCTAAAAAAGTATCACAGTTTGCAAAAAAAATATTAAGCAACATTGATAATAATGAGAAATATTCTTGGGCACCAAATCAGCATACTAGAATGATTTCTGTAGGATCATGTGACACTGAAGACTGGAGAAATGGCTGAGGAAAATTCAGCGTTGCATCACAGAAATAAATGTAATGTTAAAATAGATTCCAATAGAAAATAGCTATTTTAAATTTAAATAATATTTCACATTATTCCTGTTTTTACTATATTTTTGATCAAATAAATGCAGCCTTGGTGAGCATTGCTTCTTTCAGAATTAGTAAAAAGTTTTACCGACCCCAAACTTCTGAATGTTAGTGTATGAATACACCTTCATTCATAAAAGCCCACTTCCTAGCACACCTGCTCTGACATATTGAGCCATGGTGCTTATGCAGGTGATTTACAGTAAGTTTAAATCTTAGTCATTTCCCCTTCTTCTCCCCTGTCCTCTTTGTAATGTTCATTATGTTGAAAAAACTCCATAGAACAGGCCAAAAATGGAGCGTGGCCTAGTGATTAGTGCATGAGCTCCAGCATGTTGTTATTTCAGCATATTGAGCTGCTTATGTGGGAAATGCAGATTCTAATCTCATTCCCCCTCTCTACCTTCTGTTTAAAAAAAGATGAATTAATTAAAAAGCCCACTTCATGTTCTAATATTATTTATCACATGCGTGAGAGGACTCATTGAATATGAGCAATTTGCAGGCTGATATATTTTTTGAACTAAGCATCTTAATGTGCAGTTTAATTGTTTGTTGCAGTGCCTGGCAGCCCACCTTACGATTTGACCTATGAGAACATCGGATCCAGTGAGGTGAATGTGTCATGGTCACCCCCGATTCTCGCAAATGGCATCATCTTGTTCTACAACGTAGAATACTGGAATGCCACACACAGTCTGAACCAAACCACACACGTGCCTTATGTCACCCTGTCCAACCTGCGAAAGTATGCGCGCTACCGTATCAGCGTACAGGCCGCCACACTGATCGGCTTGGGAAACCACACGAGTGAGATCCTAAACATCACCACACTGGAGGACGGTGAGTGTTCGGTTTTAACAAACGGACCTTGTGGTGTTTAATGAAGCTGTTTTTACTTTTTAGGTTCAGTCTTCATGGTGAATTTATCAGGATCTGGCTAAAGATGCAGAAAGTACTGTATTAAGGTCACACTTAAACATTTCTTCATTTTACAGATTTTCAGAGGTCTGCGTGCAGGAAACGAAAGTGTTTTATTATTTTTAACTATTTTTATTTCTCCCACAGGACATTTCTGAAAGCAATCTGGGATTTTTTTTTTACAGTGTTATGGATCAATTTTGCCTTTAAACCAAGTTTCATCTTTCTACCTCAGGAGACAGAACCTACCAACAATGTCTGTGTTTGTTTCTCTGTGTTTGGTTGGTTAGTTTTTCCATTAGCAGCTGTCAGAATGGACAAATGTGGATGCCGTTCCTGGCATTCTCTTACATTTACTAACTCAAATCACTGTCTTGTTCAAAGAGTAAAGTCCTTTTCCACAGTTTTGGGTCTATAATAGCTGTTTTTCCTAAACGACAGTACCCAGTTCCCCTCCAAAATTCCTAATCACCAGAAAATTGTCTGATACTGAGGTAGAGTTGTCCTGGAAACCTCCAGAGGAGGCCAACTCTGAGATTTTATACTACATATTGAGAGTGTGGTAAGTAACGATGATTTAAAATCAGTTTTTACCAAAGACCTGGCTATTGTCGTACAAGATTGAAACTAACATTTGTGTGTGTGTATTAGGAATCTGAGCTCTGAGTTTGTCGCCAATGTGACGGAAACATCAGTGGTGGTGAGTGTGGATGGATTGGGTCAATATAATGCCTCCGTGAGCAGCTGGACTCGACTCGGAGACGGAGGAATGTTGATTTACATCATGTTCAGTACCATAGAATCAGGTGAACACAAACACATTCTGTCATCATAAGCATGTTTCTAGTGTTAAGGCACATATGCCTCATTTTGGCCAAAAATTATAGCAGCATCACAAGTATCCTAGAATAAACTGTGAAATCATTTGGAGATGACGGAAAAATCTGACTTAAATACATACATTACATTACAGTAATAAATTACATCTTAAAATATATTCAAGTAAAAAACAGTTATCTGAAATTGTGATCAACTGCTCATATTAATGCAACCTTGGTGAGCATAAGAGACTTCTTTCAAAATCTTACCGATCCCAAAATTTTAAAAGATTGAAAGCATATAGAAGCGTTAGATAATAACAGAACATTTAACTTCTTTCAGGATGCTTCAATTCAGTCAGTTATAAGGTTTAGTTTCATTTAGCCTAGAGAGTCAGGCAGCTCACTAAGTTTTGAAAAAGAACCACAATATCATGAAACAGCATTGCCATCATAGTCATAAAGATAAATGCTTTCTCTGTTTTGCAGCCCCCTCTGACCCTCCACAGAATGTATCATACACACTCCTCACCACCACTACAGTACGTCTCAGCTGGAGTCCTCCAAACCAACCCAACGGCATCATCCAATACTATACCATCTACTACACTGACAATACAAAAAACAACACACAGTATACGCAGGTATATACACTCAACACAGATGAGACACTAAACATGATGGTATTCTATTTTCTATTTAAATATATTTTAAAATATAATTTGTTCCTGTGATGCAAAGCTGAATTTTCTGCATCATTACTCCAGTCTTCAGTGTCACATGATCCTTCAGAAATAATTCTAATATGCTGATTTTTCTGATTATTATCAATCTAATATGCTGATTTCTTATTATCAATGTTGAAAACGGTTGTGCTGCTTAATATTTGTGTGGAAACTGTGATGCATTTTTTCAGTATTCCTTGATGAATAGAAAGTTCAAATGAAGTCTTTGCTGTCACGTTTGATAATCTTAATGCAAAACTGGTCTTTTTTAAAAAGAATGTTTTTAATAAGTTTTCTAATTAGTTGTTAACTAACTAAATCGGCTGTCACTGGAATCATGTCACACCTAATTAGCAGCAATTTACTGTAGATATGATTTGTTTAAGATATGATTTGTTTAAGATATGAATGAAGACATTTTTACCTTTTAAGGTTGTTGTTTTTTGTGTTGATATCCTCATTAGATCAAATTCCTTTGGCAGGTTTTACAATCCCGATTAGTTGTGCAGAAATCAGAAAGAAATAAGTAGAAAAAAACAAAATGTACCATGTTTTTGGACATGTAACATTTAAAGGAATAGTTTACCCTAAAATTTTAATTCTGTCATCATTTACTCACCCTGAAGTTGTTCCAAACCTGTTTGAGATTCTTTCTTCTGTTAAGCATAAAATAAGATATTTTAAAGAATGTGGGCAACTAAATAGTTGACGGTAGCCATTGACTTCCATAGTATGGGAAAAAAATACTAAAGACTGAATCGGTGGCTACAGTCAGCTGTTTGGTTACCCATATTCTTCAAAATATCTTATGTTGTAATTCGACAGAAGTAAGAAACTCATACAAGTTTGGAACAAGAGGAGGGTAAGTAAATGATGAACCACCACAGTACTTTTTGTAAAGGATTTAATCTCTAAGAATAGCTAGATCGAACTCAAAATGAAATGCTGATTCAGTCGTGCAGTGAATGACCATGTTCTCTTTCTCTCTCTGTAGACGGTTCCTGGTTCAGAGCACTGGTTGGTGTTGTCTGATCTGAGGGCAGGACATGAGTACAGTGTATGGATGAGTTCCAGCACTTCTGTTGGTGATGGGGGAGTGTTCAGTCCCCATCTAAACTTCACCGCTTTAGAGGACGGTCAGTCTCCTCACACACTCAGGGGAGAAGCGCAGCTCTGCACCACTTTTCCAACAGATTATGCTCCCAAAAAAATCACACTGAAACTCATAAACACACACACCACACAGATTCAGCACATTTTGTGAAAGGAGACAACTTCCTTCAAGCTGCAAACTGGGATTGTTGAGCCCTCACCACGAGACCGAGTGCGTCTGATCTCAAAGCCTTTTATTTGTCTGTCTCTAGACTATCCCAGCTTGCATTTCCTCTCACAGGATTTGTTAAAAGTAGAAAATAGCACGTTGCTGTAAGTTTCTGGGTATATTATGTAACATGTTATATATTTGTCTTCAAGAATATTGTAAATGTGTCAATTTGACTTAAGAAATATTGTAACACTTCCTGCTTGAGAGCAATTGGAGACTTTTTTGTCTCCTGCTTCTCACATCTTTGTGCTGAGAAAAAGAGCCCAGTAATGTCATGTATCTCAAACGAGATCTCAAATTGTACTCAGATTTGGCCAAATCTGCAGGTCAGAGATCTCAAACATTACTCATGAAAGCAAATGATCCGAGCAGCTGTCTACTTTATTTTTATAGCTCTAGGCTTTTATTAAATGTCAACAGCTCATTTGCTCTCCTTTTTCATTTAGGAGTAACATCTGAGCTGATTCTTAAAAGAAACAATTGAGAAGTACAGTACATTTGATGCCCACATTCTTTAAAATATCTTATTTTATGCTTGAAAGAGTAATCTTTGAACACAAAAATGAATTATTTCATACTTTATGTTTATGTGAATATGTTAACCTGGTTTCAGAATCTATACCCTGTGTCAAGGTTTTATGTAAGAGTCAAAACAAACCATTTTTGTGTGATTTTGGGAAAAATGGTGCAGAGGTGACCTTCTGAGACAGATGAAGGTTTTTCTCCCCTGGCGTCTGAGATTTTGAAAGTGTTCTATATGAATAAATAATGCCATGGTCCTGTTTGGCTCTTTGTGAGTGATTGTGTCTGATCGGTTTGTAGTTACTGGAGAATCACCCAGCTTCAGCAGCTCAGTCCAGCCCAAAGCAATATCTCAGACACAGAACATGCTCCAGATGGATTTTCTTACTAACACAATCAGCCTGTCTTTCTCTGCTTCTCTCTGCTTTTCTATATCTGTGATCTTGACTCTGGATTTTGCAGACGCTGTGCCGGAGTTTATTTACCCTTTTTCGTTTCCACAGATTCACAGATGTGTGTGATTGCTGAATATCATGTCCATGTGTGTGTTGTATGTGTGCTTTTGTATTTTTAATGAATATTTTAATCTCTTGGTTTAAGATGGATCATTTATCTTCACTGCTTTTAATCATTATAATTGTTGACTAGTTTGAATCGTTGACTGGTTTGGTGTTGCAGTGTGCCATTTATGCTTTATTTAAGCATAAATTAATTAATTAATTAAATATATTAATTAAAAGGATAGTTCTTTGTACATCTAATGGGTGAATCTCAATTTCTGGCTCATATTTCACGCTAAGATTTAAAATATATATATTATGTATTCAAATAAAATCCTAAGTTTTTATCATGATAATTATTTTTAAAATGTTTGTTTCTTTACTTATTTACCTTTATGATTTTTATTATCTTTTTTTTTATTTATGAACTTTATGAAAACCTTTTAATTGTCCTTTAATAGGCTTCATTTTTTTGAGGTGAAATATGTCCTGATATTGCAAGTTTTCATGAGATAAACCCTAATTGTGTTACTTTAGATTGGGGAACAAAGCCTCATTGCATTTCTTGGTTGCACATTGAACCGACATCTATTACTTTGACTGCAATGATTTGTTCCCTGTTCTAAAGGGTAACTGTTAGCCGTTCTTCACACATTATTAATTGTGTCTCTTCTACATCCTCCCCCCGTGCAGTGCCGAGTGGTCCCGTCCACAACCTCACTGCTACGATCTATAGCTCTACGGCTGTAGTGATCAGCTGGGACCCTCCTCTGGAGCCCAACGGCAGAGTCTTCTATCAGCTGAGCCTCCAAGAGGTGGGTATGACCCATGCGTCCATCAACCGCACGGTCAACATCACCATCACCAAAACTACCACAGACAACATCTACCTCTTCACCAAGCTCAGGAAGTATTTTCCCTACATCATAAAAGTCACCCCGGCAACCAGTGCTGGATCAGCTTTAAACCACACTGCAATGCTACACCTGCGAACAGATGAAGATGGTATTCATCACTTCCTGTTTTTTACATGCACATGTATATAAAGCAAACTTACTGATTGAAAACTATTGTGTGTCTGTGTTTTGACAGTCCCAAGTTCTCCTCCATTGCCTGGAGCTAGTAGGAATCTCTCCAGCACCTCCATCCATGTGTCATGGTTCCCCCCAGTGGAGGCCAATGGCGAGATCATAGATTATGCTGTAGCTTTACAGGGTCCTGGGACCGTCAACAAAACCTACACCACTGAAACACACCTAATGCTCTCGGAACTCATTTCATTTACACCTTACAATCTCTCCATCGCTGCGGTCACCCGCATAGGTGTTGGTCCCTCCGTGATTATTCCACTGCATACTGATGAAGCAGGTCAGAGATGCATCTTTATTGTTTTTCTAGAGGAACTGATCTGTTCAAAATTTAAATATTTCATTAGAATTTGAATGTGGAGTTTGTTTGATATTTGAATATTAAAACAAAAATTTGAAAAGTCTTTTGTTTGATCTTTGAAAATGTAAACATTTGTTAAACTTTACATCTTTTTTCTTTATAAAATTTGAATTTGGAATTTGTTTGATATTTACATTTTTAAAGCGGAAATAGAATTTGAGGTCTGATGTTTGATCTTCAAAAATCTAAACTTTTGTTAAACATTAGATCTTTAAGGCATGGCTTTAAAATATGAATTTGAAATTTGTCTGACATTTGAAATGTAAAAATTTAAATTTAAACTTTTTATTAAATTTTAAAATGCACTCATCAATTTTGTTGTGTGTAACATAAACAACACAAATTATATACAGTTGCCAAAGCCTTAGAGAACAAATGAAGAAAAAAGAAATAAATGTGTGTGTGATATACAGTGTATATATATATATATATATATATTAGTGCTGTCAAACGATTAATTGCGATTAATCGCATCCAAAATAAAAGTTTTTGTTTGCATAATATATGTGTGTTTCCTGTGTATATTTATTATGTATATATAAATACAAACACATACAGTATATATTTTGAAAATATTTACATGTATTTCCATGTCTATATTTATATTCATATAATTTGTATTATAAATAAATAAACATAATAAACATATTTTTCTGAAATATATACATGCATGTGTGTGTATTTATATATACATAATAAATATACA
>NW_015506149.1:144186-149312 GCF_001515645.1 Sinocyclocheilus grahami
ATATATATATAAAAAATTTGGAACGACAACTAATGATCTCTATATAAGGGCAATAATCCTAAAATGGTAATTATTTACTTAAATCTTGCCTTGAAAATTTAATAAATAAAGTTTGACATTTGAAAATTGTAATTTGAAGTCCTAATTTCAAAATCTAAATCTGAATACCCTACTTTGCAAATTCATTCAATTATAAATGTGCAGACTTAATGTGTCTAATGTCTTATGTGCTTTTTTGTGTGTCCAGTCCCAATGTCTCCACCACGCGATCTGATTATTTTTAACCACACTGTGAATTCAGTGTGGCTTCAGTGGGAACCAAGTCCAGAGCCAAATGGAATCGTCCAGCACTACGGATTCCGAATACTCGAACTAAACACATACACTTTCAGATATCAGGTAATACACCCCTATGTCTATGTGGTATGTTTGATTATGTTCTCACATTTTTCTCTGTGTGTAAATTAAACTTCATATGCCTCTGTTTACCCAAGAACTCATCAGATGCATCCACACAAGCAGAACTGAGTGGCTTTAGACCTCATAATTCATATGAAATCAGCGTGTGCGCATTCACTAGAGCAGGAAATGGGGATCAGTACAGCCTACCTGTCATATTCACCACCAATGAATCAGGTAATACACACTCCCACATCCATTTTGTGCCACATGATCCTTCAGAAGTTATTCTAATATGTGCATTTGCTGCTCAAGAAGACACATTTCGTATTATTGTCAATGTGACAACTGTGTTACAGAAAATGTAAAAAAATATATATATATTTAAAAAGTTTAAACTCTTTAGGTTTTAAATCTTTAAGCCCTGGCTTTGAAATTTGAATTTGTTTGATATTTCACATTTAAAAGCTATAAAAATACTATATATATATATATATATATATATATATATATATATATATATAGAGTTTATATATACAGAGTCTTAGCGATCAAATGAAGGAGAAATTAAGATATATCTGTGGTGTTGGGGTGTATGTTTCAGTGTCAGATGCCATTGGGAATCTGACCTGCTCTGGATTGGATTGGAATTCAGTGTACATGGAATGGGAGCTTCCGATTCATCCTAACGGAGAGATTCTGTACTACCTCATTCGCTCTGGAGATCTAGAGGAGGAGGCTCATCCTCTCGTGCTCGCACACACAGTGGCACACACTTTCATCGGCCTGTCACCTAACATTTTCTATGTCATCAGCGTAGCTGCAGTTAATTCAGCCGGAATAGGGGAGGAAGCCAACTGTACTGCACACACTCCGCCAGAGTCAGGTATGATGTCTTAAAGAGATAGTTCACCCAAAAATGAAAATTTGCTGAAAATGTACTCACCCTCATGCCATCCAAGATGTAGATGAGTTTGTTTATTCATTGGAACAAATTTGGAGAAATGTTGCATTACATCACTTGCTCACCGGTGGATCCTCTGCAGTGAATGGGTGCCGTCAGAATGAGAGTCCAAACAGCTGATAAAAACATCAGAAAAATCTGCAAGTAATCCACACTACTCCAGTCCATCAATTGATGTCTTGTGAAGTAAAAAGCTTCTTGTATGTGAGAAATAAATCCATAATTAAGATGTTTTAACTTTAAACTCTTGCTTCCGGCCAAAATACCCATAGAGTCCATAATCCATAATAATGCTTCCTCCGGTGAAAAAGTCCATGCCCTGTTGTCCTCTCACATCAAAATCCACCAACATATTTGTTTAGAACTGTTTTGGACTGTTTTCACTTGTAAACGGTGCTTGATCTGTGCATATTTCTCTCTTGATTCAGACAAGATAACATTTTTAATTTTAAAAGGCAATATTATGGACTCATATTTTAACTGAAAAATGTGGTTATAAAGTTAAACATGTCCTACTATGTTTATTTTGAACACTTCACATGACACTAATTGATGGACTGGAGTGATGTGGATTATTGTGATGTTTTAATCAGCTGTTTGGGCTCTCAATCTGATGGCACCCATTCACTGCAGAGGATCCAGTGGTGAGCAAGTGATGTACAGTAATGCTAAATTTCTCCAAATCTGTGTCAGTAACCCTAACCCTAAGTATTAAACTTCGGCATGTAATTTATTCTGCACCATTTGTGGTACAGACATGATTGTTTCTTTTTCTTTCTGCAGTTCCTGGTCCGCCCCAGTCGTTGACCATAATGGATGTTACCTCTGACAGTGTGTCTCTAAGATGGCAGCATCCCGTCCATGTTCCTGGTTCCAGGACCGACGTTCGCCACCCCTGATATATTTATATAAATGTTATTTTTTAATTTAATTAATTTTTTTTATTTGTCTATAGATTCTAAAAAAACGGAAAATACTAAAATACATAGAAAATAAAGAAAACTATTATATAAATATATATTTATGAATTGATTCATTAATATAAATATAATTTTTTTTCAAAATTTGTCTATGGTTTCTAGAATAAAAAAATCCGACGAGAGAAATAAGAGCAAGCAAGAGCAAGAAAGTAATGATGCATGGCCTCTGTGAGCTTCACTGTGTTTGGAACATTTGTCTTTCAGTTCTGTTTGAGTCAGTAACCCTAACCCTAAGTATTAAACTTCGGCATGTAATTTATTCTGCACCATTTGTGGTACAGACATGATTGTTTCTTTTTCTTTCTGCAGTTCCTGGTCCGCCCCAGTCGTTGACCATAATGGATGTTACCTCTGACAGTGTGTCTCTAAGATGGCAGCATCCCGTCCATGTTCCTGGTCTGTTGCAGGGTTATAATGTAGAGATTCAGCAATTGGCAAGAAATTGTGAGCCAGAGCAGCACATGGAGTCGTGTGTGGAGAGTGAGCATGTGGAGTGGGTTGAAGGAGAAACCAGTGGAGTCACACTTTCCCCTCTGCTGAAATATAGACAGTACCGTATCAGACTGATGGCGTTCACCAGGGCTGGAGCCGGAGAACCCTCCGACTGGATCCGCACACAGACACTCACAGGAAGTATGTTACACATGCATAAAAATATTCCCATAAGAAAGAAAAATCACAAATGAGATCTCTTTAATGTCTCGTATGTTTATCCTAGACACCAATAGGAGACTTTTGCTTGAGTTTCCCATTTGCAAGATGTTTCCCCTGAGAAAAAGAGTCTAGTCTCGCATATCTTCTCTCGAGTTTCAGAAGAGATCTCAGCAATGTCAGATCTTAATATAGAATTAAACATTTCTCATTCAGTTTTTTCAGATCACTATCCAATTTGATTTTGACTCTATACTCTCACTGTATATCTACAATTCATTTGTTTTATTGCTTCTAAGAAAATTCTGAGGCAAGGTCGATACTTAAAATGTAGATTTTATAACTTTAAAGAAAAACAACTTTGTATAGTTTCAGTTTCAATACAGAAATATATATAATAAATAAAAAAATATAGAAGTATATAGAAGACATTTTGTCTATAGATTCTAAAAAAACGGAAAATACTAAAATACATAGAAAATAAAGAAAACTATTATATAAATATATATTTATGAATTTATTCATTAATATAAATATAATTTTGTAAAATAATTTCTTTTTTTTTCAAAATTTGTCTATGGTTTCTAGAATAAAAAAATCAGACGAGAGAAATAAGAGCAAGCAAGAGCAAGAAAGTAATGATGCATGGCCTCTGTGAGCTTCACTGTGTTTGGAACATTTGTCTTTCAGTTCTGTTTGACACTGCTATGAAATCTCTGCAGTGTACACGGATCTTGTGAATCAGAGATGCATTCTCACGATTTTAGTTCCATACTGAAAATCAATGGGCAATGTTGTTGAAACGCTGCCTAATCCATTAGCTTTGATTCAAGAACTCTCAAGATCAAAATTTTTTTCCACCCATTTTTGAGCATTTGCTTTTTGCAGAGACTGTTCTTTGGTCTACGTGGGAACAATATGAGAAGTGCAGCTTAGAGCAAACATTTATTAAGTCTCCTGAGGTTTTGAGCTACATCATTTCCCCTTGGGTTGTCATATGTATATAGCAAACCCTTTTTTTTTCTTTCCCTCTCTATCTTTTTGTCTAAGACCCTGATGCCCCCCCTGGTGCCATATCAGTGTTTCCTTCTCCCACTGGGTTAAAGATTGTGTGGGACGAACCATCGGTCATTTCAGGGCCCACCTCATACATCATTGACATCGCTGCTGTGAGTTCATAAATTTGAGAAATCTGGTTCATCTGTTGACTTTCTGAAATGTTCCTCTTCAATTTCTCTCTGTCCTCTTTCAGTTGGATGGTTTGGGATATAACATAAGCCTAGTGCGGCATTCAGAGGAGATCAGGGTGGTGGTTGTCGGGAACCTGACTGCATTTACCCTGTACTCTATTACCATCACCGCCTTCACGGGGCAGCTTTCCAACGCTCGCACAGACGGCAAAGCATCTGAACCCATCCTCGTCAGAACCCTGGAGGACGGTGAGGATGTTTGTGCATGCTTGATTATCAGATATCCATTGAATGCATGCATGCATGACTTATCTGTGACATTCATGGTCATGTTTTCCCAGAGCCCAAAGATCCTCCCAAAAACGTGACATTGACAGTGATCCCAGAGGAAGTGACACGTGTTTATGTAACATTCTCTCCACCGGATGAGCCGAACGGAAACATCAGTGCCTACCACGTCGCCATCTATCGGAACGGACAACTGGACTTCTACATAAACAGCCTGCCTGTGATCAGCAACCCTAATAACACCATGACGGCCATTATAGATGGACTGAAGGGTGGATTCAATTACAGCATAAGGGTAGCAAACTAAAACCTAAACATTTTAGGGGCATTCACACCTAATGTTTTCCCTTGATATGTTGTTTGGTCTAAAGTGCATCTCCAGCCTCTTCCCCTACATGCACAGGTCTCTTTCTCGTTCATATACTCACAGGAAAACAAAGGTACAAAGCTGTCACTGGGGCAGTACCCCGAGGTACAAAAGCTAAAAGGTACATCTTTGTACCCAATTTACCCCTAAATAGTACATATTAGTACCTTAAAGGTGCATATTAAGAGTTTAAAAATACATATTTGTAACTAAAGTGTATATATCAGTACCTTTTGAAAGGGTAACCCCCCCCCCCCCCCACCCACCCACACCCCCCCCCCCACACA
>NW_015506149.1:149588-162795 GCF_001515645.1 Sinocyclocheilus grahami
TTTTTTTTCAAAATTTGTCTATGGTTTCTAGAATAAAAAAATCAGACGAGAGAAATAAGAGCAAGCAAGAGCAAGAAAGTAATGATGCATGGCCTCTGTGAGCTTCACTGTGTTTGGAACATTTGTCTTTCAGTTCTGTTTGACACTGCTATGAAATCTCTGCAGTGTACACGGATCTTGTGAATCAGAGATGCATTCTCACGATTTTAGTTCCATACTGAAAATCAATGGCCAATGTTGTTGAAACGCTGCCTAATCCATTAGCTTTGATTCAAGAACTCTCAAGATCAACATTTTTTTCCACCCATTTTTGAGCATTTGCTTTTTGCAGAGACTGTTCTTTGGTCTACGTGGGAACAATATGAGAAGTGCAGCTTAGAGCAAACATTTATTAAGTCTCCTGAGGTGTTGAGCTACATCATTTCCCCTTGGGTTGTCATATGTATATAGCAAACCCTTTTTTTTTCTTTCCCTCTCTATGCAATGTTGTTGAAACGCTGCCTAATCCATTAGCTTTGATTCAAGAACTCTCAAGATCAAAATTTTTTTCCACCCATTTTTGAGCATTTGCTTTTTGCAGAGACTGTTCTTTGGTCTACGTGGGAACAATATGAGAAGTGCAGCTTAGAGCAAACATTTATTAAGTCTCCTGAGGTTTTGAGCTACATCATTTCCCCTTGGGTTGTCATATGTATATAGCAAACCCTTTTTTTTTCTTTCCCTCTCTATCTTTTTGTCTAAGACCCTGATGCCCCCCCTGGTGCCATATCAGTGTTTCCTTCTCCCACTGGGTTAAAGATTGTGTGGGACGAACCATCGGTCATTTCAGGGCCCACCTCATACATCATTGACATCGCTGCTGTGAGTTCATAAATTTGAGAAATCTGGTTCATCTGTTGACTTTCTGAAATGTTCCTCTTCAATTTCTCTCTGTCCTCTTTCAGTTGGATGGTTTGGGATATAACATAAGCCTAGTGCGGCATTCAGAGGAGATCAGGGCGGTGGTTGTCGGGAACCTGACTGCATTTACCCTGTACTCTATTACCATCACCGCCTTCACGGGGCAGCTTTCCAACGCTCGCACAGACGGCAAAGCATCTGAACCCATCCTCGTCAGAACCCTGGAGGACGGTGAGGATGTTTGTGCATGCTTGATTATCAGATATCCATTGAATGCATGCATGCATGACTTATCTGTCACACTCATGGTCATGTTTTCCCAGCGCCCAAAGATCCTCCCAAAAACGTGACATTGATAGTGATCCCAGAGGAAGTGACACGTGTTTATGTAACATTCTCTCCACCGGATGAGCCGAACGGAAACATCAGTGCCTACCACGTCGCCATCTATCGGAACGGACAACTGGACTTCTACATAAACAGCCTGCCTGTGATCAGCAACCCTAATAACACCATGACGGCCATTATAGATGGACTGAAGGGTGGATTCAATTACAGCATAAGGGTAGCAAACTAAAACCTAAACATTTTAGGGGCATTCACACCTAATGTTTTCCCTTGATATGTTGTTTGGTCTAAAGTGCATCTCCAGCCTCTTCCCCTACATGCACAGGTCTCTTTCTCGTTCATATACTCACAGGAAAACAAAGGTACAAAGCTGTCACTGGGGCAGTACCCCGAGGTACAAAAGCTAAAAGGTACATCTTTGTACCCAATTTACCCCTAAATAGTACATATTAGTACTTTAAAGGTACATGTTAGGACTTCAAAAGTACATGTTAGTACCTTTTGAAAGACAGCTTTTTGACCTTTTTTTCTGAGATTGAACTGAGCTGTGGTACGTTTGCATCATCCGATACCACTGTGAGCACTAGCAGCAGCTATTTAAAACCGTATCTAGGTAACAACAGAGAAGGCAGCTCCAAAAATGGAAAGCAATATTTTTCATTCCTTTGGTTTTAAATACTAAAACTTCACCTGCACAGAATGGTACTTGAAGTTGTTTATTGACTTCCACAATTAGGCCAAATGCATTTGTTTTGTGCTTGTTGCAGATTGCAGCTGTGAATGGAGCAGGTTTAGGACCAAGTTCAGAGGTCCAGGTCACCACAGGTGTTAAAGGTATGAGAAAACCAGTCAGCTGTACTATTTTCCTGAAGTGACTGCCATTTTAAGATTCTGACGGGTTTATTTAGCACCACCCAAACCGTCGAGGAGGCCACTGGCTGCTCTGAACAACGCAGGTGTCATCATCTCTACCTCCAAAACCATCACCATTGAGATGCCTGAATGTTTCTTTACAGATGACCATGGACCAATCCAAAAAGTCCAGGTCATTGTTTCTGAACCGGCAGGTATTATAAAATGACATTTAACACTAGCAATAAAGGCAATTGACACTTTAAGTAGGGCTGCACGATTATGACAAAAATCATAATTGTCAATTATTCCCTTGAAATTGTAATTGCGATTATTAATTACGATTATCACAATTTACATTGAATTATGTTTATACCATTGTTTTATGCAACTGTATGCCGTATTTTTATATGAAAATAAACAAGCTGAAAACTTTCAGTGCTTTTCTATGGTATTAAGCCTCAAATGTCAACTAAACATCAGGTTGGTTTCTTCATTAAATTATAAAAAAAGTAAAAATATGAATGGTATTATAATGTTATACTAAAACTAAAACTAAAACAATGGAAAAACCCTTAAGATAACATGTAGAAAGAAAAAAACGCATCTTAAGCACGCAGAATAACGTGAGTGGACTTTTCAACATTGATAAGAATAAGACATTATTCTTGAGCATAAATCATTTTTAATATCTGCTGAAAATTTTGCTTTGTGTCACATGAATAAACTACATTTTTAAATATATTCAAATAGAAATTACAGTTTTACCGATTTTTTGATCAAATAAATGCAGCCTTGGTGACCGAATGAGACTTCTTTCAAAACATTAGGAAGGTTTATTGTTATATTTTTTTTCTGATGTTGATGAAGTGATGGACTACGGAAATCTGTCCAACTGGAAGAGTGTTTTCCTCTACCCTACTGCGCCATACCTGACTGACGAGGGCTTCTTGAACCCAAGGTGCTCGGAGAAAGCAGAGCGCATGAGCACAAACACTAACACATACATTATAGGAGCAGATGAGAGCTGCCTGTCTGAAGATGCCAGGACACTTTGTAACGGACCCCTTAAACCCAAAACATATTATGTGTGAGTGACATATGCACACACAACTAATCTGTGTTGTAAATATTAATATTTCAATCCAGGAGTCTTTTAACCTGTTTATTTTTGTGTTGTAGGTTCAGATTTCGGGCAACAAACATCCGTGGGCAGTACACAGACTCTGAGTACTCAGATAGGGTCAGAACCGCAGGTATGGACGCAAGTAGCACACAAGGGCTGTTACAGTATTAATGCACTGAGACCAGCTGTGATGTCTCGCTCACATTTTCCCCATTTCTATTTCTAAATTATTTATCAAATACGAAAATATACTTTTGTTTTAGTATGAGATTTTATATTTTATATTTCCCCCCAAAAAACTATATGGCTTGTTAGCATTTCTACTTTTTCATGTACACTATTGCTCAAAACTTTGGGGTCAGATTTTAATTAATACTTTCATTTAGCTGGGACACATTCAATTGATCAAAGGTGACAGTAAAGACATTTACAAACTTTGCAAGTAAATAGTTTTTTTAGAACTTTATAACTCCATAGTCATCATGATTTGCAAAAACAAATGAAGCAGCACACCTGTTTTAATAAGAAATATTTTTTGAGCATCAAAAAATCATATTAGAGTGATTTCTGAAGGATCATGGGATGCTGGGATCAGTATTGATGCTGAAAATTCAGCCTTGCATCACAAGAATAAATTACATTTTAAAATATATTCAAATGGAAAACAGTTTTTTTTTAATGTAATAACATTTCACAATTTTACTGTTTTTACTGATCAAAAAATGCTGCCTTGGTGACACTTATTTTAAAAGCATTCAAAAATGTACTGTACTTGTGCTCTTATACATGTACCTTCTATAACGCTGGGCTTGTAGAACAACACATTTCATTGTGAACAAGTACTGCTTCTGCTTGGTATACATATTGACTGTGATTTCAGATGACCGCCTGCTGACCAGAGACGAGCAGATCATTCTTGGGGTCCTGCTGTCATTTTTCTTGGCGTTGTTTTTAATTCTGATTATATACGGATCTGTGAGGTAAGTTTAGTGTTGCTGTATATAGGAGTTCAGCAACATACTCAAATAGTATTTCCCCCCCAAAAAAGCCTCTGGTTTTCCTGGTTTAACAATCTAGACTCACTTTCTCCAATCCCAGGATCCACCGCAGGCAGAAGGAAGGCGGGACGTACTCGCCACGCGAGGCAGAGATCATCGAGACCAAGTTCAAGCTGGATCAGCTCATTGCAGTGGCCGACCTGGAGCTCAAAGAGGAGAAGATTAACCGGTGAGACACTGTACACAAACTGTATATGAGCAGTGGACTTTAGTTATTTGTGTTTTGTTGAGTGCTGTCAAACGATTAATCGCGATTAATCGCATCCAAAATAAAAGTTTTTGTTTCCATAATATATGTATGTATACTGTGTATATTTATTATGTATATATAAATACACACACATACAGTATATATTTTTAAAATATTTAAAATAATATATTTTATATTATATATAAATATATTTAATATAGAAACATAACATATTTTTCTTAAATATATACATGCATGTGTTTGTATTCATATAGACAGTACATAATAAATATACACAGTATACGCATGTATATTATGTAAACAAAATGTTTTATTTTGAATGCGATTAGTTGCGATTAATCGTTTGATAGCACTAGTTTATATGTGATTTTGTCTTCTACTCTCTCTCTCACTCACTAATTCACTCAATGACTCACTCACTCATTCATCTTTTCATTCATTCACTCTCACTAATCCATTCAAACACTTGCACTATCCTCTGTTCTCAGGTATTCCTCCTTTTTCTTTAGAAGGAAGGAGATTTTTGTCATCCAGTAAGTAGACAGAGATGTTGGTGTTTAGATGATGCATGATCCTATATGATATGTAGCATCACTGTTTTCGTTCGTTTTAAAGATGAAACTTTTATTTTCCCAGTTGCATGTTGTGGTGTTAGTACCTGGCATTGAATGTGTTTTATTATGAATGAATATGCCACACTAAATTATCTGCCTTGCTATAATTTGGGGCTGTTCGGTTTCATAATGCTGCTGTGTAGTTCTGCTCTGCTTTGTGTATTTGTGCCTGAAAGATCACATAGAATGACTCTCCGATTCTTTTATGTTTGTGTGTCTTCCTCTAATTAGATCGTGTGGTGAACTTCAAATAGATTAATTTCTTATTTATCACTGAAAGTGAAAAAGTAACCTAATTTTTCAGTGCAAGGCCAATTTCATAATAATTCTCTACTGTCTAATGTTCCAGGCTGCTAAGTTACAGGAAATCTCTCAAGTAAGTGAAGGAGACTTGATGGACTGATTGATATTTTATTCTCTTTCTTATATTATTTTCTTGTTTTTCTCTGTTATTGTTCAATAAATATGTGAGTCCCCAAAACAGATGATTACCCATAACCACCTGCTCTTAAGAGGTGTTCTTTAGAAATAATGCTTGCTGTAGTGGTAACAATGCTGAAGATGATGATTATTTATGGTTTTGTGGATATTTCATGCTCTGTTTATCTCTCTTTTAACACATTTCCAGGCCAATCAGTAAGAAATCATTTCTTCAGCATGTGGAAGATCTTTGTGCCAACGACAATGCCAAGTTTCAGGAGGAGTTTGCTGTAAGTTTTAGCATTAAAGTGTGTAGGTGGGTGAGAGAGAAAGTACTAGTGAACTGTAAAATGAGTTTCAGTGACACCTCGTTCTGATTGGGCACATAGAGTTATGTGCTCAGTGGCATATGACTTTGCTGAATATTTTCTATGGTTGATTGATTTTCTTCCCGGTGTGTTTAATAATTGGACGTTTTCTGCTGTGTGTTTCAGGAGCTACCGAAGCTGCTTCAGGATCTGGCCACATCAGACGCTGACCTGCCGTGGAATCGCTCCAAAAATCGTTTCACAAACATTAAACCCTGTAGGGGAAAAAAATTCATTCTGACATTGTTTACTAGCTCTCATGTAGTTTCAAACCTGTATGACTTTCTTTGTTCTGTGTAACAAAAAAGGAGAGGTTTAACAGAATGTTAACAGGCTGTCAAGCACCAAAAAGGACATAAAAGCACCTCAAATGTGTCCCATATGACTTGTGTGCTAAACTACTATTCAAAAGTAAAATACAGTAAAAAAAAAAAAAAGGAAAATTGTGAAATTATATTTCAATTTAAAATACCGGTTTTCTTTTTGATATCATTTAAAATGTAATTTATTCCTGTGATGCAAAGCTGAATTTTCAGCATCATTACTCCAGTCATCAGTGTCACATGATCCTTCAGAAATCATTCTAATATGCTGATTGTCTGCTCAAGAAGCATTTTTTGTGCAACATGCTTATTATATGGAAAAGGGCAGCTCTGTTATTCAGAATGTTTTATTTTTGTTCCGAGAAAGTCATGAAGGTTCTGAACGACATGAGGGTAAGAACATCTTTCTTTAAAACTCACCAGGCTTTCTTTATATAAACATACTTTTAACTTTTTTAGACAACAATAACCGAGTGAAGTTACTATCTGAGCCAGGAATGCCGGGGTCTGACTACATCAATGCCAGCTTCGTCTCCGTAAGTGCTTGAGATCAACCCACATATCAGCTGTCTCTCTCTTTTATACTGCAGCTCAACTTTAATTGAATTGGTCTAAGCTCCTGTTCTGTGTCTTGTCTCTGTGTCTCAGGGCTATCTATGTCCTAATGAGTTTATAGCCACTCAGGGTCCTCTGCCTAGTACCGTCGCAGACTTCTGGAGGATGATTTGGGAGACCGGGACCAAAACCATTATCATGCTCACTCAGTGCTTTGAGAAGGGCCGGGTGTGTATGTGTGTGATCGAACAAAACAATGTAGTCAATTAGATATATGTTTGTACAGTCAATCCAAAGATTATTCAGACCAGATATAATTTTTTATATCTTTTTACTAGTGGGTGCAGGACACTATAGTTCATTTATGTAAGTGAGGATAGCAAAATAAAGTAAACTGTGACAAATTATTCCCAAAAATTCTTCATACAGTGGACTACCAGTAAATATTGATAATAATTTGGGACCAAAAATTATTCAGACATTTTCACCTGACCATGTTTTGCTTAAGTGTTTTTTCTTTAATTGCTAATGCAATCTTTTTACACCACAGATTGGACAAAACTAAGCATTGCTTGGTAAATTGATATTATCTAATTGTGTACTTTCAACCTAATTCATTACATACCTTTCTATTAAAGTTATCTGACATTATCAAGATTAAGATTTTGACACAGAGTTCTTGTCATATTGTATTACCATTTTCTAAACTATAGTGAATAAACTGTGATCATGTGAGAAATGTTGAAATTTTGGTTTGACTGTATATACTCTTATATATAATCTTAAAAATATGTTCTACGGTTTTACAGTCTGATGTCGTAGGAGAATCATTGGAGTCCCGCAAAGAACAGCTTTTTTCTCTAGTTTTGATGCCATGGACTCATAAATATCATAATGTCTTTGTGAGCCACTTCATTCATAAAATATAAAAGCAGATATATTTATATTTTTCACCACGTAAATGGATTTTATAGGTTAATTAAAAGTATATATACTAATTTATACAGAGAAAAAATATATACTTTTTTTGTATTTTCTAATATAATGTATAAAACCCATTTAGATAAATTTAAATACATAAAGGATAAATATTCTAAATTTGTATAAAATATTTACTTTCTATACATTTTCTACCCACCATTACAGTGTTGTTTCATGTATGGACTTATGGAGAGATGTAAAACTTGTGGCTTTAAATATAATAATATTTTATAAATATAATATATTATAATAATAAATGTGATTTCCAGCCATCTGAATTAATTACGTTTTTTTATTTATTTCTATTGGTTATTTATTTTTTTTCAACTTGTTACACTTTTTTTACACTTAAGAGTATGTGTAATATGTACTCTGAATGCTTCCATTGTCCTCATTTATTTGTAAGTCGCTTTGGATAAAAGCATCTGCTAAATGATTAAATATAAATGTAATGTAAATACAATTAAAGCACAATTAAATAAATGTTTGACTGTGATTTGCTGAAATATATGCATTATAATGATAAACTGTAAATGTAATGTGGCTGTATGTTTCAGATCCGCTGTCATCAGTACTGGCCAGAGGACAATAAACCCGTTACTGTTTTTGCTGACATCATAATCACTAAACTCACAGAGGATGTGCATCCTGATTGGACGGTCCGGGCACTAAGAGTGGAGAGGGTAAAACATTTTGAGGTTTATTGCTAGCTAGTTGCATTTTCTTGTCCAGTTAAATGGCATCCAGTTTAATTTAAAGAAAACTCATTCCCAGAAGTATTGAGATTTTTTACTGCCACAGAAATGTATGTATCATGGGGCCGCATGCGGCATGCTTGCATGTGCTGATTGTGTAGTCAGTTCTGCATATGCATACTTGAGTACTGTATGTCTATGGCCTTATACAAGTCCAAAAATGTACAATAACACACACAGATGTGGGTGGTTAGATGAATAGATGATTAGTCCCCAGGGACACATTTAGCCCTTCCTCTCTCTTTCTCTCTCCAGCACGGAAGCTATATGATTGTTCATCATTTTAACTACACCTCATGGCCAGAACACGGCGTTCCGGAGTCCAGCTCCACACTCATCCAGTTTGTCAAAGCGGTTCGCTCACACAGAGGCCATGACAACACAACCATCGTGGTCCACTGCAGGTGCGTATATCTGCCCATTAGATTAACAGGAAGTCTTGAGGCTTTTCTCTACAGTGAGCTACTGGTGCATGTTTACGTTAGAGTCTGAGTTGCATGGAAGTCCATTTTTGCCTCAGAGTAAAAGAAAAAGCTAATTGCAACTTCATATCACACAATTGTGACTATTTTTTTATTTTGCAGTTGCAAGTCATGATTGTGATTGTGTATTATACAATGTGACTTTATATCTCACAACTGATACTTTATATCTCTCAGATAGGCCTCAGGCTAATTGACTTTATATCTTGCACATTAATTTATATCTCATAATTACAACATTATTTCTGAGAATTCTCTCTCAGTTTCTATACTTGTCTCACATATTTTCTTATTTTAAACTCTCACAATTACCATTTTATTTTATTTTACAAAACAAGCTTCAATTGGACTGGCCAGTGTTATTTTAGTATCATTAAGACACTACTGTAGTTTATATAATATAAAGTATATTTAATAAATATTTTCATTTTCATTTTAGTTTTAAAGTTTTTGTAATTTTTTTTTTCAACACTAAGTTGCTCTATATGTAGTTTTTATTCATTTTTTCAGTTTTAGAATCTAGTTATTTCAGTACATAGTAAGATTTATGATACAGTATGTGTTAGGATTTATTTAAAGTGACATATTTTTTTTTCATGGTCTTAGTTTTACATACAGTATACAGTATGTAAATTTTATACACATGTATGTAATGTCTCTATGTGCAGTGCTGGTGTGGGCAGGACTGGAGTGTTCATTGCCCTGGATCATCTCATTCAGCATGTGAGGGATCATGATTTTGTGGATATATATGGCCTGGTCGCAGAGCTACGCAGTGAGAGGATGTGCATGGTGCAAAACCTGGTAAACCTATTTAAAACCGACAGATTTCACTTTATATTGCGAAAATAGTTCCGTCTCTGTAGACTTGTGTGAGATGATCATGTTCTCTTGCTCAGATATTTATATCTGCCTCTCTCTCAGGCTCAGTACATGTTTCTGCATCAAAGCACTCTGGATCTGCTGTCTGCAAAAGGAAACAGTCAGTCCATATGGTTTGTAAATTACTCCGCTCTGGAGAAGATGGACTCGCTGGATGCAATGGAGGGTAAAATACATCCTACATTCAATGACTTGTGCAGTGCAGTGAAGGCAGGTGGTTAAAGATCTCTGTCATTCTTCTGTTTTGTCTTGATGGAAACGTGTTTTGTCATGTTTGTTCTCTCAGGTGATGTAGAATTGGAATGGGAAGAGACTACTATGTAACAGGGACACCGTTTCCTGTCAGTCTGATGGTTGTGAGGAGACACTCATTAAAAATCCAGACACTGGGACTGTGGACCCTGGGGCCAAACACGCTAAGCAAAGGATAAACGAGGAATACAAGTACTTCAGAAGCAAACTGGAATATTCTCGCCTAAATGGATTGTCTCTGTCTCTCAACCTCTCATTTGCATCCACCAGACAGCCTCATCCATCAAAGTTTTTTTCTAAAGTTCTTCTGTAATTATTTTATCTCGCCCTAGAATGTGGTACACCACCTACTTATGGACTCAAAATGGATCAGACTCTAAAAATATGTCTGTTTCTTAAGGAAGTAGGAATATTCAGCAGTCAGGAGTGAGAAATGACAGGGGTTTTATGTCCTGTAGTCAAATGTATTATTAATGCAATTATTAGGGATGAGAGTCATAAGTATTTTTTGCTAAATGGTTCTCTTAATGATTCTTTTGGTAATTTTTTATTTTATTTGGACAAATTATAAGATTATTTTAAACAGAACAGTAATTTATTTGCATGTATAGAACATATCCTTACACCGAGAATGAAAATTATAACTATAACAATACATCTACAACTCCACATCAACAAAGAATGACGTTGTGCTTATTCTAAGCACTGCAGTGACGTTCTGTGAAAAAGTTGCATTGATTTGGAATATCTGTCAATGTTTTTATCGTTTATCTGGAAAAATCGCTCTGAAATAGATTCCAACGATACGGAAGTCCATGCTGTTATCGTTAAAGTTAAGTGGACTCTGCTATTCTTTTAAGACCCATTCACACCAAGAACAATATGAACTATATTAGCGTCCACACCAACGAACAATAACGTTCTGTTTTTATAAGCACGCTCTGCAGTAAATATAGTCTACCGCTTTGAATGCTCGAGCTCTGTGAAGTCGGATGGATTCTGATGGGCCGTCAGTGTTTTAACGTTCATCTGCTGGAAATAATTGTTCTGAAAGTGGTTCTAAATATACCGTTTCTCAGTTCAAAACCTAATTGTTACCTAAAGTTAAGTTATCGTGTGAACTAGACACGTCCAAACAGCGGGTCATATAACGTTATGTATTACTGTGAAGCTTTGGAGCGCGTGCTTTACAGTCGGTTGGGGTTTTGTTTATTTTTATGGTTTATCAGCTGGAAAAATGCCCTGAACGTGATCCAAACGATATCTTTCCATGGCGTCATTATTACTGTTGTGGTCTGGTTTGAGGTCCTCTAAGAATAAGATTAGAACGACTTTTAAAACCACCTTATAGTTATCGTTCTTGGTGGGAACGGGACATTATGCTAGTCTAGACAGTTTAAGAGGTCTGACATGAGCGATAATTTACCCATAATGGGAGAAAATACTGCATTTCATACGGAAGTTAATGTCACGTGTATGTCTATGGTGAATATTTTTCTAATCAGGACCTGTAAAGTTTGAAAGAGATTTTTCACACCGCATCTATTCATAATCATCTCTGAAGTTTCAGACAACGGTGCTTTGTCATTTATTCAGTCTGAATGCTTTTGTTTTTGCTACCCACCTGCCATTAACTTATCCTAAAGCTGATGCAGAGTGAGGTAACACATACTTTATATGTTCATTCATTTGTAAATGATAGCTTGACAAGTCATTGATTTGTCTTTTATTGCTTTTTTTCCATTTGTTCGTGTTTAAGAGGAACTGAGTGAGAGGAAATCTGTCATCTCAAAATTGTAAAGCTCTTTCAGAACTTAACTTTTGCATAAATTATTATGAAGCCAAATGAGTGTCAGGAGATGACATATGGTTTTGTTGTGTGTATATTTGGAAAACAACAGTATTTGTGTTTTGAAATAAATATAGAAATATTGTTTTCTTCTGAAGATCATTGCAGATATTTTGACTGTCATGATTTTCACTGAATAGTATCTTAAATCATGATCTGTTCTTCACACAAAGCTATTGTATGACTTCAGAATGTAGAGCACAAGTATTTTAAGGTATGTTTATGATGCTTTATTAAAGGTTTTTGTTATTTTGGAACTTTACAGCCCCGGTCCTCCTTCGCTTTTTATATTTGAAAAGACTGATCTTGATATTGGTCAAAACTTCACCTTTTGTGATAAACAGAATGAGAGTTTGGAATGACATGAGGGTGAGTGAATGAACTTCAAATGTTTTTTTTTTCTTTCTCTTTAAATGTTTACATTAATAGAAATTGTGTAGTCAGAAAAAATCAGAACTGTTAACACACTGTTAAGAACTGTTTGAAGGTTTTCAAAATATCTGATTGTTGAAATCATTACAGGAGCTCATATTCATTGGCATTCATGAGCACCCCAGAGTGCACGGACTGTCATTCTCTGTGTGATTGCTTTGAAGAGTGAGAGCATCCAGTGTGAAAGCAGCAATTCAGGACCCTGGAGAGCAGCACTGAAAACAGAGGGAGGATGCTGGAAGAACACAAGGTCCTGCTTGAGAGGAACATTCAGGTATAGGGGATGTTTGGGGGTTAAAAAAGCAATAAGCCATGAGAGACGGTGTCTTGCTATGATTTAACCATGAATGAGAAGTGTTGTTAGGTATGAAGTAACTGCAGCAACAACAAAAAATCTTCCACAAAGTATTTAATATAGAATTGAAATGATATGAGGTCAGAGATGTACATATATATACTGTTTTATATTTATTACATTTGGTTAAGAAAATAGTTCAAAAGGTCAAAAGTGTGGGTTCAGTAGTTTTTTTTTCTTTTATGCTTACCATAGGTGCATTTATTTGATAACTATTGAAAAAAACCTGTAGAATTGTGAAATATTGTTTGAGACAATATTTATTTGATCATGCATTCAGACATTAAATATAATTTATTTGAGACTTTAGTAAATGTCTTTATCTGTTGCTTTATCTGTTTTGCTTTTAATTAGCATTAATTTTTCGTATTAATATATTTAAAGAAAATCTTACTGACCAAAAACTACAATAATATACTGTATATATATATATATATATATATA
>NW_015506149.1:163120-251634 GCF_001515645.1 Sinocyclocheilus grahami
ATACTATATATATATATATATATATATATATATATATATATATATATATATAAAATTTATTTTCTTCAAATTGCTTATTGGGTGGCAATTTTCTCATACGTGGAACATGGATGCAACTCCAACTAATGTCACTTCTAATTGGGCTTTTGATAAATGGAGTTGTTAATGTTTGTTCATGTAAATAAATGCTAATGTTTATAATTAGTACTGATTTGTGAGTCAACACTTGAATGTCAAGTTTAATCAATATGCCAGTGATTACAGTCTTTAATGCCATTGTGATATTTAAGCCCACTGGTACTGAAACACAAACACACACACAAGTTATATTCTATTTTCCGCACGTTTAATGATTGTTGAGATATGATTAAGTGACATTGCATATACAGGATATGAATGAACATATCAAGTGTCTTTACACTATATAAAACTTCATAAGAGTGCTCAATACAAATATAGATTGTAAAAACCTATTAGGTGGAACCATTGCTTTTACCATCACAAGGCCATATTTTGAGAAATTATACATGAAATTCAGCATTTTCTTTTCTGACAGATACTTTTAGCTTCTGTTTTTTAAAATGAACTTCTGGGAGTTTGAAACTGAAGTCAAGAAGTTCATGTTAGACTGAAAGCATGGACTCAAGGATGGAGTTTATGGTGCATTTTCACAAAAATGCAGTGCAGTTTCACAACTTCACAGTCAGAATACGGCCCCTTGCTGAGATTAAATGTGTCGCTATGTTCTTGGAAACAAATATGTCGCTACATACTAATTTAACCTAGCAAATGAACAGCTTCTGGCTTGACGTGGTACGTGGTAGAGGAGCGTTCGTGAATTGAACAGTCCCATCAACATGTCAGAGCAAGTGTGCACAAAGAAAAGACTGTATTTGATCAGCGCATCTTAATGAATAAACAGCTGTGCAAACTATACAATAAAGCTTTTCATTCTCCTACTCTGTATGAATAAATAGATCTATAAATACATTTTTTTTGCTGCTTTTCTGTAATTTCTGTGTCTAAGCACAGAATGGCATCATTTCCAATAATGCCTTGAAAAAAACAGATATGTAGATACTTGTAATTAAGAACTAGTTTTGTGATTCAAAACTGAACGAAGAAAATAGAAACATAATTATTAGTGTTGTACATGTGAGATATACTCCTGATAAAAGCTCTTTATAGATATCTGCACATAAACATATGAATCTCTTATGACATGCAGTACAGAAAACATGAATTCTAAGTGGCAAACACAAACATAATCCACCAGATCTTTTTAAAACACAAATAACCCCCCCCCCCCAAAGATTTTAACATAATAGTTTAATAAACATTTTAAGTGATACCTTTTTTAAAAATATACAATTTATCAGTCATAGCCTTGTAGTATACAACCTTTGATATTTTCTCAGAGGTTTGATGTGCACCTGGTTTTCACATGAAGCTACCTGAGCACCAGGCTTGATCACAGTAACACGCTACAGAGTCGCTCTATAGGACCGGACACGATAAAAAGATTGATTCAGGATGATAAGATGGGTTAAAGCCTAGTTGGTAAACTATCTCACCACCCTCTTTCAAAATGCTCTATTTGTTGCTGTAAAAAGTTGTTTTAAAGAAAAAGCTTTAGCAAAGAAAGAAAAAAAGTGCACACACTTTAATGACATTAAACCTTTAAAGGAATAGTTCACCCAAAAATTTAAATCTGCTGAAAATGTACTCACCCTAGGGCCACCCAAGATGTAGATGAGTTTGTTTCTTCATCAGAACAGATTTGGAGAAGGCTTTAGATATAGATTAAGGCTTTTTAACTTTACACTTCTGGCCAAAATACAAGTAAAAAATCTAATCCCCCTACACATTTGTTTAGAACTCTTTTGGACTGTTTTCACTTGTAAGCAGTGCTTGATCTGTGTATATTTCTCTCCTGATCCAGACGGGAACTTTTTCTTTGGAGAAATCAATATTGTAGAGGAAAAAGCCTTAATGATGGGTTTGTTTCCTACAAACATGCAGCTTTTTACTTCACAAGATGTTACCTGATGGATTGGATTGGTGAGGATTACTTGTGGATTATTGTGTTGTTTTTATCAGCTGTTTGGACTCTCATTCTGACGGCACCCATTCACTGCAGAGGATCCACTGGTGAGCAAGTGATGTAATGCTACATTTCTCCAAATCTGTTCTGATGATGAAACAAACTTATCTTGGATGTCATCAGGGTGAGTATATTTTAAGCAAATTGTCATTTTTGGGTGAACTATTTAATTTATTACATTTTTACTCATTAACAAATATTAACAGATCAATACTTGATATACATTCAGTGTGAATATATGTGAAAATATATCAATCAAATGAAAAATTTCTGACTATCACGACTATACACAAACTAACACTTTCAAGCAGGATGCTAGAAAATGTTTATCAATGCTGTAAATAAAAGTTATTAGATAAACATTTTGTTACATAAAACACCAGTTAGGTTTAACCAATCAGTAAAATAGTGAAATTGAAATAAGTATAGAAATCTCCTATTTCTAGCAAGTACTATATGGAAATGGGTTACAACACAGATTAGCAATTCACATTGGGCCAAAATGTGCTTTTTAAAGGACATTAGGATACTTTTATGAGAAGGCACAAGTCAGGAGCCGGGTTTCCAAAAGTTTTAAAGGGTTTATGGAGCTCAGTCAACACCCACATTAGGTACAAGGTGCACGGCTCTCAAGATCAAGCGCTTCCTCCACACAGGATGGCAGCGACCTAAATATCCTTGACAGGATAAGAAAGTAAGTAGATGATGCCAAATACGAACAAAATCTGCAGCTTTTATCTTGGAAGTTAGAAATTCTTTAGTGGCCACGTCCTGACCTAAATTTCTTCCAAAACCATTGGTTGAGGACATTCACAACAGAGCTGGAATAATTCCCTAAAGGATGATTTGATTTGCAGCAATAAAGTCATGCATTTTCAGTAGGAGTTGGCAATTTGAATAAAGAGCAAAGTTAAGGTTAAATTTATGCAAATGTGCAGTAGATGTCACATGATCCGCCTCCTGATACAGTTGGTTACTTTTGTTTAGTTCAGGATGCGTACTGCAGAGACTTGTGCGTGTAAATTATTATTTGTTGCATCTAAACCAACTCAAGGGGGTGTTCTCTTTTCTAACCTAGTTATTTTACTTTTTGCATTTGTTTTCAGAAATGCTGCGAGGTACGATTTATATCCAGATACTGGAATTTGATTTTGTTTTCAGGCTTTAACAGGTAAGACCTTTGAAAGAGGGTGGTGATTTTCTATTTCCATACAAAACACAATGTGAACAGTTCTATAATTTCAAACATTATTTTATGGTGGTGTGTAGAAACAAATTCATCCCTCTACACTACATCCATCTATTGTAGCTCGGGTCGGAGCAACACACAACATTAGAATTTAAGGAGAAATCAAAATATATAAACATTTCATTTGAATACGGGGACATGAGCACACAAGAAAAGATCTGAGAAAAAAAATCCCTCTTAAAAAAATACTATACATCTACTCACTTTAAATACACACTTTAAGGCCATGAGGACCTAACAATTCTAAGTGTAGCTTCTTTTGAGCGACGCGAGCCTAACAGTTCAGATCGGGCTGCTTGTGCTATTTTGTGTCTTCAGAAAGAGTGTTAAAGCAATGGTTCACATAAATATGAAAATTCTGTCATGGTTTATTCACCTTCATGTTGCTTTACATCCGTATGCTGTTATTTTTTTCCACAGAACAAAAAAAGCTCTTTTCCATGCAGTGACAGTTAAACCTATGAAAAAAATGTGTTAAATGAAAAAAGGTTTAAATGTAAATATGACAAACTTTTAAAAAATGTGAACGAAAATATGAAATGTTGAAATATGGAAATGTTGCCTTGTCAACTAACTGAAATAAAGTCGAAGTGCTAATATTACTAAAACTAAAACTAAATAGAATATTTAAAAAACAAGAAAAATTACAAAAGCACATAACAAAATTCCTAAAACTTAAACTAAGATTAAAATTAAAATATAAAATAAAAAAGCAAATGTAAAATATGAATAAACATTATAATAGTATATAAATAATACAAAAATAACACTGGCCAATTCACACTTCATAAACTGCAAAATATCCTAATCTTAACAAATAATTTGTCTATTTTTTATTTACATTCCAGTTAAAATATCTAATAATGAAATCAAATAAAATTCTTGAAGCAACACTAAAAATATTAATTTAATTTACATAGACAAGTAAATTTAGTCTTACTGCACTGGGCAGTTTTTCTTTTTTTTCCGTTTCTTTAAAAAACATTAATGCATCTTAATGTTTCTGTGAAAGTCATTTAGTATTCCAGTGAACATACATTTTATGGACATAAATTACATATGGCTTCAGAGGACTTCAGCGCCCACAAATTGTACAGACTGTATTTAATTGTGCTTTTTATGCTGTGTTTTTTTAACTATAAATTGTCTTTGTATTGAAAAAAGCTGTGTAAAGATTATTCAAAATGTTTTTTGTTCTGAAAAAATAGCATTTGTGACCCTGGACCACAAAACACGGGTATATTTGTAGCAATAGCCAACAATACATTGTATGGGTCAAAATGATAAAATTTTTCTTTTATGCCAAGAATCATTAGGACATTAAGTAAAGATCATGTTCCATGAAGATATTTTGTAAATTTCCTACCATAAATATATCAAAACTTAGTTTTTGATTAGTAATATGCATTGCTAAGAACTTCATTTGGACAACTTTAAATGCGATTTTCTCAATGTTTAGATTTTTTTGCACCCTCAGATTCCAGATTTTCAAATAGTTGTATCTCGGCCAAATATTGTCCTATCCTAACCAACCATACATCAATGCAAAGCTTATTTATTCAGGTGACAATGTATAAATCTCAATTTTAAAAAAATGACCCTTATGAATGGTTTTGTGATCCAGGGTCTCATATGGGTTTGGAACAACATGAGGTTGATTAAATAAAGACAGAATGTTCTTTTTAAGTGAACCGTCCCTTTAACAGTTGTTAACCGATCTGTGTGTTGTTCAGACTAGGCTGCGTGTCCCGCTGGAGTACCTGCGTTGGCTCAGCAGGTGGCGTGGAGGCGGAGGGGTCGGGGGGCAAAACTGATGCGGGTGATGATAAGGAGGCGGCGGGGGAGGGAGGGGCGGCTGCTGCTGCTTGCCTGCCTCCCGTGACCTGGTGGGCGTGGAGACGGCTGATTGGATGAGGCGATGGGCAGGGTTGTGGCTGAGGAACGCCTCCACGTGGCCACGCCCAGCAGAGTCTACGACGATCACCTTCACGATCTGCTGGCACTGGATCAGGGTGTCGGGGGAGATGGTGAGGGCGGAGCCAGGGGCGGGGCTAGGCAGGACGGCCAGGTGTTGCTGAGCGCTGGGTGGGGCCAGAGGAGAGCTGAGTTGGTACGTTTGGAGCCTGTTGTGAATTGACACCTAGTTTAGAAACAGCCAGAAGCAGGAAGCGTTATCAGCCTGGCCTGCTGCACTCTCACGGCCCTCTGGTGCGGAAACACACGACAAGGCCATGCCACAGAGCATGCAGGCGGCAAAACACAGCACGAATAATACATACATACAGTGCGGTCGGAGTGGGTGAAAGCGGGCGACACTGACATCCTACTGCTGTGATTTGGATAATTAACTGCTATCACATGCACGTCCTTTTATTACTGCGCTGCTAAGCAAATGTAAAATATTAATAAATACTGTAATATTATATAAATAACACCGTCCTGCATCATATTTGCTGAATTAAATCCATTACTTGTTTCCTACTAATTTTGAGGTGCGCATTCCAAAAATAGTGGCTGTTTTGCTCTAGCATGTCACGCTTTCTCACAAAATATGTGCATTTCGTTGCATTTTTGCTTTTGACAGCCATTTGTAAGATGAAGAAGTCTTGTATTATCACTTAATCGGTAGAAAAACTGCCACAAAGACATGATTCCTGTGTTCCTCTGAGCCAGGTTACAACTGTTTGTTCAATTGTCAGCCGATTTTCATGTATGAATGATTCTGAAGACATTATTTTACACCTAATCCTGATTTTAAGGTTAGAATTAATGGCCAGTGAAAAAAGAAAAATGCAAACATGACCCAGATGTTTTCTGCTATATTTGTGGGTGTTTTACGACATCCAAGCAGAAAATGACAGATTTTGTGAAAAACATTTATAATTAAGTTCTTTGGCATTAAATGGAGTATTTGAACATATTTTCCCACTCAAGTATTTTCTATCTATTTTTGAATTCATCTAATGATATTTTTATAATATTATTTTTGAAAAAATCTAATAATAATAATAATATTATATTATTTTACAATATTTTATTATTATAAATGATAAAACTTAGTGTATTTTATCCTACTGCAATGGCAGATTTTTTTCTCTCCAAAAATTAATTTTCTTCTTTTATTTCTTCTTTAAATTTTATTTACTTTAGTTAGTGATAAAACAAGTCCAAAAAGTCTGCCAGAGCATGCAGAAAAACACAGCATGACTACGTACATACAGCGCGGTCAGAATGGGTGAAAGCGGGCGACGCTGACTTCCTTCTTAAACTGCAGTGATTTGGATAATTAACTGCTATCTTATGCATTTCCTTTTATTACTGCGCTGCTAATCAGACCGTTATATTTTTATCCGTCTGTAAGAAGCATTAAAGTGCCCCTCGAGGGCCTAGACGCTTGGCAGCGAGGGTCCTTATTGCATGCTGGGTAATTTGCACCTTGTCTTGATAGAGCTTGTTTGCATGTGTATACGTGTTATGTGTTTGGCATCTCGTGAAAGCGCATTCGTGTAGCCTATCTGTCCACAGTAACCACAGCTCGGTCCTTTCATTTCGGCTCTTTTTAATGAAGTATTTGAATTTTAATGACTTCCAGTGCAAGAGCTATTGAAACTATTGCCTTTCTGGATTTCTGGACGTGCATTGCAAATCTTATCTTTGTTATTCCACAAGCAATAAAAAAATTTTCCCCCTCTGGTAGGCAAGTGGTTTTGGATATGCAATTTGCAAACCGTTTTTTATTCTGCGATCTAATGTACACTACCATTCAAAGGTCTCTCCATGCTCACTAAGACTGCATTTATTTGATAAAAAATACAGTAAAATTATGAAATATTATTACAATTTAAAGTATATATTTTCTATTTGAATATATTGTAAAATGTAATTTATTCTTGTGATGTAGAGATGAATTTTCAGCATCATTACTCCTGTCTTCAGTGTCACTTGATCTTTCAGAAATCAATCTAATATGCTAATTTGCTGCTCATTAAACAGTTTTTATTATTATCAATGTTAAAAACAGCGGTGTATTCTTACCGTCTACATCAGTTCCACTAAATATTTTTACATGTGAAGAATTTCACCCCACAACAACAGCAGCTGTATGCAGCATTAAAACACAGCAGTGAGTGAGAGGCCATAGATTACAGATCACAGCGAGGGGCGGTGGATGGTGTTTTCTGGGGGGCGGCAGTGCTTTTATTGCTCTGCACCAGTGGTGTGTGATTGCAGTGAAGACACCGAGGGCGGGCGTCTCCATTCTGATGGACAGCGGGGTCAGAGTGAGCTCAGGGGTCAAAGGGTAAAGGGCTGTGAGTTTGGGGCCGGTAGGGAGGTTATCTCTGATTCTACAAGGAGATAGTGATGATAACTATATAGACTACAAACGTGCTGTCACCAACTACAATGTTCCCCAAAAATTTGAAAACACCTTAGGCTTTAAAATGGTACAATATCAGCATAAATACTCAACATTTTTGGTGTAAATGCATTAAAGTATTATTATAGTATTATTTTATATTATAGTTTCTTTTGAAGTTTATTATGGCTTCACTTATTATTATGGATTATGGACTCATATTTTTTCCAGAAGCAATAGTCTGAAGTCCTAATGATGGATCTGTTTCTTATAAACACACAGCTTTTCACTTCAGAAGACATTCATTGATGGACTGGAGTTGCATGGATTCATCTGAAGTCTTTTTTTCCCCAGCTGTTTGGGCTCTCATTTTGACGGCACCCATTCACTGCAGAGGATCCGAGTGATGTTAATGATACATCTCTCCAAATCTGTTCTGATGAAGAAACAAGCTCATCTACATCTTGGATGGCCTGAGGGTGAGTACCTTATCGAGTCATCCCTTATCGATGCATCACTAAAGACATCTCTAAAAAAAATTATAAACATTAATGCTGATATTATCCAAAACCCCACTTTGCCTAGGGCATTCCCAACTTTTGGAGGACACTGTACACATGCACACAGAATCTGAACATAATTTTGCACTGCACTCACGATTTATTGATACAAACCTCTACCGTGTTGCTTCCCGTTTTCTCATAAAAATCATCCCCTGCAAGCCACACAAATACACAAGACATCAAAAACAGGCATACTGTTGTGTATAACGCGTGTAAGTATTTGTGTGTGTACCTGAAGCAGAACTAGGTCCAGCGTGGATGTCTAGTTGTGTGCCGTTCTTGTTAGTTTGATTTCTCACAACCTGTTGTCTTTCTAGTTCCCCTGAGAACCACATACATAATTCACTTTAATGACGGCCACAACATTCCCCACAACCGTGGCATTCAAACCACTGAGGAATATAGAGAATTCATTATATTTCAAGCTAACCTTTAGCTGATTATAATGAGTTAAAATGGTAGAAATAATGTTTAAATTATTTATAGTGCTAATAAACAACTTAAAATGAGGAAAACATGTACTGTTCTATTATATACAGTATTCTTTTCCAATGATATTAAACTGAAAATGCTTTGCATGTTGCTATGTTTTTGCTAGGGTGTTCTTGATGGTTGCTAAGTGGTTTATTACTGGACCAAGTCAAAAGTTTCGAGATTTTACTAGTCTGTGGGTTAGACAAAACATGGATGTCCAGAAACCAAGAGATTTTTTTTTTATTCAATTTATAATTTTTTTATAAAGGTGATGTTTTCTGAATCTGGAACAAATTAATCTTATGAGCTGCCGTTTTTTTTTTTTTGTGAATCAAAAACATTCAGAGCAACCACTGTTGTCTGATTCTGGAACAAATGATTCTTTTGAGCTGTTTTAGTGAATCAAAAACATTCATAGTAACCAGTATGGTCTAATTCACAAACAAATGTCTCTTATAAGCCGGCACGTTTTAGTGAATCAAAAACATACAGTATTGCATAACCAGTAATCTGACTCTTGAACTCCGGATCTTTTTAGTGAATCATAATGCAACCAACCAGTGTACTCTGATTCATGAACTAATGAATCTATTTTAGTGAATCAAACACATACAGCTTACAACTAGCTGCGTTTTCTGAATCTGGAACAAATGAATCTTATGAGCTGCCGTTTTTTTTTTTTAGTGAATCAAAAACATTCAGCGCAACCACTGTTGTCTGATTCTGGAACAAATGATTATTTTGAGCTGTTTTAGTGAATCAAAAACATTCATAGTAACCAGTATGGTCTAATTCACAAACAAATGTTTCTTATAAGCCGGCACGTTTTAGTGAATCAAAAACATACAGTATTGCATAACCAGTAATCTGACTCTTGAACTCCGGATCTTTTTAGTGAATCATAATGCAACCAACCAGTGTACTCTGATTCATGAACTAATGAATCTATTTTAGTGAATCAAACACATACAGCTTACAACTAGCTGTGAGATTTAAATCAGTGACTGTTTGTTCATATGACAACATGTGGTTAAAAATATTAAAGATGCACATGACACCTTTTGTCAACAGTATTTTATAAATAATGAATGAAATATGTATACCTTTTTCATTTTATATTTAAACATAAATCCATCTCATCTTTTGACAATGTAATTGCACTTTCTAAATATTAATTCCTTAAAAATGAAGAAACCTGAATCTGAAAGGAGAATCTCTTGTTATTTGTGTAGCACAAACGGTTCAGGTTAAGTTCAATATAGTGTTAGAGGTTGTTGAAATCATTACACTAGTATGAGTGATAGTCATAGACCCAATAATAAATGTAATGTTGAGAAGCCAGTTGTTCGGTCAGACATCTCACGGTCTCTAATCACCTTTTCAAAGTGCAAGCTGAACCGAAAGGTGATGCACTTTTCACATTTACGTGACCTTTGTGTATAATTGGTAGAGAAGTGACTCACTGTCTTCATTCCTAGAATGCTTTGCTCCACTCTGGTAACGTAAGTCACATGATCCTCGTTGGAGCGCAGCTCCCGCTGCTGAATCCGTTCGTAAATCCCGGCTAGCATTTCTCGTGGAATATCTGCACCATCGTCCACTCCTGAAGGTGAATTTAGTTATGAACTTAAACTATATTCTTGCATTAGTTTTTAAAATGTTATAAGTTTGGAAAACTGTACAGTGTTCTGGATTGCCTATTGTGTAATAGGAATTCATCTCTTGTTAACAAGGACCAAAATATATGGATAAGCTGTGGAAAGCCACAGAATAAGTATTTTTTTTAAGTTTTTTTTTTAATCACAGAATTTGGATATTTTTCCTCACAACTGTGACTTCCATCTCATAATTCAGACTTCTTTCTCCTCTGAGTTATTAATTACGAAATGTAAAATCAGACATTTTTTCTCAGAATTGCAAGTTCATATATTGCAAATGCAAGTTGTTGGAAACTGGTCATTCTGCCCTTTTTTCTCAGAATTGCAAAATTATATCTCAGCATTGTGAGTTGTTAATTGCAAAATGTAAAGTCAGAACTATAAACTCCCAATTCTGACTTTTTTAATCAGAATCACGAGTTTACATCTCACATTTGTGAGTTATTAATTGCGAAGCGTAAACTTAGAATTATTTGATTTAAAAAAAGTCAGAATTAAAACTTCTACAATTTTTCCTCAGAATCACGAGTTAATCTCTTACAATTGCGAGTTATTAATTGTGAAAGTCTGAGAAAAAAGTCCGATTTATAAATGTGCAATTCAGACATTTTTTCTCAGAATTGCGAGTTTATATCTTGCAAATGTGAGTTATAAACTGGTAATTCTGACTTTTTTCTCCTCAGAATTGTGAATTTATATCTCAGCATTGTGAGTTATTAATTGCAAAATGTAAACTCATAATTCTCATTAAAAAGTCCGAACTACAAACTCAATTCTGGCTTTTTTTTTAAATCAGAATTACGAGTTTACATCCCGCATTTTCGAGTTATTAATTGCAAAACGTAAACTTAGGATTCCTTGAAAAAAGTCAGAATTATAAACTAAATTCTACATTTTTTCTCAGAGTCGCAAGTTAATCTCTTACAGTTGCAAGTTATTGTCAAATTCTGATAAAAAAAAGTCAGATTTATAAACTCGCAATTCAGACTGTTTATATATTGCAGTTGTGAGGTATTAATTGCGAAATTTAAATTTTTTTAATTAAAAACGTTAGGAGTTTGAATTAAAAACGTTAGGAGTTTATTACGGACAATTGTGAGATATCAACTCACAGAAAAGAGTCTGAATTATATATTTATTCCATGGCGGAAATAAGCTCACATAAAAAGCAGAAGTGCCACTGTGTACTTTTTCTAAAGTGAGGGTTTATTTGGCTTATGGAAAAATCCCATCATTAGCTCGACTAATAGCATGCTCTGATTTTGTTCCAGTCCCCATGTCTTTACATCTCACTTTAAAGTGCGGCTCTCTAATGCCGTATGTGTTTGTTATATCTGCGGAAAGTAGGCAACAGATCAAAAACGATTTGATCAGAGACCAGGAATCCATCCAAGACACACACTGCCTACGCTCCTAGGAGATAATCAAAATGTCTCTTTTGATATGAAAACAAAAATGCAAATTTAAACATGAAGATGGAAAGCTGATTAAAATTGGCAAGATTTAAAATCAAATATCCGATCTCTGACCTCAAAACAGCAACAGGCTCCGGTTTTAATTAACAACACACATACTGTAAACACACCTCGTAGGTTGCGTATGAAGTCTTCTAGAAGCATCTTGCGCTCTGGTTTGATGTTGGGACTGTACATGTCTGTGTTCAGCAGAACGATGGCGAAGGCCAGAATGAAGATGGTGTCGGGGTTATGAAACTGCTGCACCACGTCAGGGTTACACATACAGTACCTCTGACTGAAAGGAAAAATATTCATGCGCATTATAGTCAATGCTCTGCACACAATGGATAAAATTACCATAGTGACTCTTCATTTCCAGCACTGGTGTGAGTGTGTGTGATTCTCACCTGAATGCTTCAATGAGTCTCTCGACTTTTTGAGCTTCTCCTTGCACTCGCACATGAGCCTGAAACTTCCTCAAAGCTTCATCCAGCTCCAGCATGGAGAAATCCATCTCATCCACCACACAGCTGAGAGAGAGACCACAGAAAACTCATAAATGTGCTCCGTTTAAATTAAGAGCCCAATTTATGGGGCTCCAGCACTGTAAGAAATGAAAATGTGCCATTAATGCCTTCAGTCGTTGGTTCTTAAATTATAACCCCCATATGGTTATATTCATGCGTTGCTTAATATAAGCTATTGCAGTTAGGTTAATTCAGTCATATTAACTCTAGTCTTAATGTTTCCCTTTCAAAACAAAGGTATCATTTTAGAGTTTGTTGATTAACACTGCGGTTTAATAATATATGTGACAATATTTTCTAATTTAGATTTATTGGCAATGACAATTCAGACTTTCTTCGCATAATCATAACAAAAAATGCATAATCTTAATTTACATAATTTTGTGTAAATAGCATATTTGTACATACATTTTTTATATTCTGTGAAATGTACATACATTTGTCTATTGTGTTTATAATGTGTATATTTATTTCATTTTTTTTATTAAAGAAAATTGAATTAAAGAGAACTAAAGAGTTTATTTATTATTATTATTTGTTATAAATGCAATAAAAGATTAACCACATTAAAATATTTTTTATGTATTTTATATTTATTTAATTAAACTATACTACATTTTTTAACTATAGAAATTTAGTGACATATACTATATTTTGTATGTTTTCAGTTATGTTCATACATCATTTGTCTACTGTGTTTACATTATGTATATTTATTTATTCCGGTGCATTGGAAGCTTCAAACATACTGTAATCTTACCTGGCAATAACTCTCATTCTGATTGTATAGTGAGCAGTTTTTAATTCAGCTAATATTAATAAATGTTTCAGGGCTTATTATAAATGTTTTATATGATTTAGGACTAAAGAGGCCTTTGCCTCAGAGGATATGTAATTGTCTACAAAATGACTGTGATACAGAGAAAACTATGGTGCATAAAAGGTTCTGAAGACACAACTCACTCCAACACATCTCTGTTGAACTGCCTCTTGCTGTTACCCAGGAACTCTCCAATCATCTGTCGACTCAAACCCTTCCTCTGCAGCAGGAAGTGAGCCACACCAATGGCTGTGTCCGGAATAAAGCCCCTGGAGATCAGGAACTGGATGCCTTTGTCTGGATTGCTGCAGGAAGATCAAGAAGGATGTCGGTGAGACAACTGATTTTCTCTTTCTCAAGAAGCTAGAGCTAACACTTAATTATAATGTTCATTAGGAAAATTAGCTAACATTATGTAATGATATAATGTACTGCAAGTACATTTAATGTTTTCACGTGCACGTTTTTGAAAGACATTTAAAAATATTTTAAAACGGAAAACATTGTAATTTGTAATAATATTTCACAATATTGCTGTTTTTATTGTTTGGATCGTATTTCATAAGCATAAAAATCTTAACGATTTCAAACTTTGACCGATAGCATATACAAACTAAGCATTATTTAATGCTTTTTTGAAGAAACCTTTTAACAAATTTCTGCTGTTTTCTGTCCAAATTGAGAGCAGAAAATACAAAAAAAAATATTTGCATTCAGTCTGAGCTTGTGAAAGTTATGAATTGTTTCCAGAAAAAAAAACAGAGGAGGACTGCATGCATGTGCGCAGGTTTACGTACTGTATGTACTGTATATCTCTCTTGTGAGAGATATTCTTAGCTAGAAGCATACAGTATTTACATGCAGATTATTTTCCACGTCAGTAAACATCTTGCTGACATTCTGTTCCACAGACGCACTCGTCCATATGTGCATCACAACAGTAATTACATTTATAATAATCAAATACATTTTCTACTTTATTCACTAAAGAATCCGGACAAAAAAATTTATATAATTTTTTCATATTATAATAAAAATTCTCAATTTTTGAGCAGCACAACTATTTTCAACATTGATAATAACAGAGGAGGACTGCATGCATGTGCGCAGGTTTACGTACTGTATGTACTGTATATCTCTCTTGTGAGAGATAATCTTAGCTAGAAGCATACAGTATTTACATGCAGATTATTTTCCACGTCAGTAAACATCTTGCTGACATTCTGTTCCACAGACGCACTCGTCCATATGTGCATCACAACAGTAATTACATTTATAATAATCAAATACATTTTCTACTTTATTCACTAAAGAATCCGGACAAAAAAATTTATATAATTTTTTCATATTATAATAAAAATTCTCAATTTTTGAGCAGCACAACTATTTTCAACATTGATAATAATAAGAAATGTTTCTGAAGCACATCAGTATTTTAGAATGATTTCTGAAGGATCATGTGACACTGAAGACCGGAGTATTGATGCTGAAACTTCAGCTTTGCATCACAGTAATAAATCACATTTTAAAATATATTACAATAGAATACAGTTGTTTTAAAAAAATTTCCCTCATTGTACGTGGATTTATGGGGGGGGGGGGGGGGTGTTCAATATGTCACAATGGATCCCAGTGAAAGTTTCTGTTTCTGGAGATTATTATTTATAATAATATTGATATTTCTTTCTCTGTATTTGTCTGTTCCTAGCTTTCTTTAGTATTGGACTTCGAGATGACATCACTGAGTCGTGCATCATTTCCACCACGCTGAATGTCTTCCCAGGTCACATCTGACATTATACCGGCAAGCACACATACGCACACACACACACACGTGCAGCACCCTAAACAAGCTACACGCCACTTACTCATTGTGAGCAAATAGCTGAAAAAAACTAAATTCCCACATACATCCTCAAAGAAATCTTAAAAAACAGTGTCGCTTAGTTACAGTCGGAGTAAAACTGTGTGTGTGTGTGAGTGTGTGTGTGTGGATCACCTGGTTGCCATGGCAACAGTGGTGCTACTCACGTCAAGCATGTCAAAGTATACCCTAAACAAGCTACACGCCACTTACTCATTGTGAGCAAATAGCTGAAAAAAACAAAATTCCCACATACATCCTCAAAGAAATCTTAAAAAACAGTGTCGCTTAGTTACAGTCGGAGTAAAACTGTGTGTGTGTGTGAGTGTGTGTGTGGATCACCTGGTTGCCATGGCAACAGTGGTGCTACTCACGTCAAGCATGTCAAAGTAAATCTGATCTGAGATTTCAATTGAGTGCTGATGCACTCTGAATCCTATGAGGATTGGCTTTATTCTGCTTGTGTGTGTGCGCGCGCGTGTCTGAAAGAGCTAAACACACAAAATGGAGCAGAGAAAGAGCCTCACAATCACCCGAGGGAGTATAATATAGTCTTTTTGAGTATGTATACATGAGAAAGCGTGTGTGTTTTTGTCAGTGTGTATATATATAACAGCAAGTATAATGAAAATGCACTCAACTCTTTAGTCATGGTCAAACTAACCCTGCAAACAAAAGCTCTTTTCTTTAGGGTTAGTAATTTAAACAATTCTATAATATGTTTGTAAGGCCTAAAAACCTTTAAACTACAAACTTTTCAGAACTTTCAAACAAGTATTTGACAAGCCAAATTTAAAGTTTACTGTAACAAACTTTGCATTTCCAGTTAAATATGACAGTTGAATGAATATTTCATAAGAATTTCTTCTAACTGAATACTACTTCTTTATATTCACATTGCAATTCTGCACCTTGATATTCATATTCAGAAATTGAATTAGGATTTAAAAGATAAGACACAGACAGACTAACTCAAACCGATATTTTAAAGAGAAAATATCCCTTTATGAAGCAGTTTTCCTCATTAAGATTGTAAAATTTGCAATATTTTTTTAACTAAAACTATTGTTGTTGTTTTCTTCAGTAACTTAAATAAAATATAAATATTACTTGAAAAACTTAAAAATTTGAAATGTTGCCTTGGTAACTAAATTAATTTTACAGTACTACAATTATAAATACATCAATTAAAGCTATATAGAAATATAGAAAGAAAGAAAACTGAACATAATGTCAAAGCAACAACAAAAGTTACTAAAAATTAAACTAAAATTGAAAATGAAAATTACTGCAGTACTAAAATTACTGTAAAGTACTAAACTGAAATCAAAATAAAACTATATAGAAATACAGAAAAAAACTAAATGTCAAAAAGGAACAAAAAAATACTAAAAGTGAAACTAAAATTAAAATTACTGAAAATGAAATAAAAAACATAATAATAATAAAACAAATGAATGTAAAAAAAAAAACGCTATGTAAATAATGATCACTTGACTGTCTTTGTGGGACATCTGAGACTTTCAAACATGGCAAAACCTCTAACACTAAAAAAAGCCACTGTAAATGAAAACATTTGACTTTTAACCTTTGTACTCACACATTGAAGAGGTTGAGTCCAATGCGGTAAAGGCGTTTGCGTGCAATATCTGTGGAGAGTGTGCCGCAGGGCGTGTCCTGACAATGTGGGCGGGGCAGAGACAGAATCATCGTCTCACATGCTGATGTGGAGGTGCTGCTGCTACTGACGGGCTCGGAGCTGTTTTCCGCTGTCTCTGATGCAATCCGATTGGTCTGTTTCCCCTCCGGTCCCGCCCCTGCTGTCAGTTCGTCTGTTCCGGTTGGCTGTTGGTTCTCCTTCTCTTCCTCACTGGGTGGCGGAGCTGGAAACTCAGGCTCTGCCGTAGCCGTTGATGCCGACTGGCCTGCGTTCTGTCCCCGCATTTGGGGTTCCAAGCTGGTCTCCTTGGCTACGCCGTTACCAAGAGAAACTGACTCCAGCATTGAGGAGGAGAGGCGAAAGTTGTGGTTGTCAATTTGAACAGTCACATCCCTGAAAGCCATCATGAGTTTACTGGCGCTGCGGGGTATGTTCTCCCCACAGCCGCTCTGCTTGGCATCCTGTAGGGCAGCGGGGTCCACCAGGAGCCCCTCGGGATGGGATCCAGAGGGAGGGGCCGCAGTGGACGTCTCTCCTTCTCCATCTCGAATAGAACTCCAGCTGCTCAAAGCCTCATCAATAGACCGCGCTAATGACTGAACCTGGCAGGGAAAATAAAATAAAATAGAACAACAAGTGTGAATAAAACAGAAAAGACTAGAACAACATATTTTAATAGTACAAGTTAGAATAGAACAACATATTTGAATTGAATGGAATAGAATGAAAACGGAATAAACCACCATATTTGAATAGAACAGAATGGAATGAATACAACAGAACAGCATACAACAAAAAAAGAACATTTAAATTGGATAGAACCAAATAAAACATAAGCGAATACAACAGAAAAGAACAACAACATTTAAGCTGAATAGAAGACAACCAAGTAGAATAAATCCAAATATGACTGAACAGAACAACATTTTAATAGAACTGAATAGAATGAATACAATAGAAAAAGATATCTGAATAGAGAAAAAAAACAATGTAACCAAATACAACAGAAGAGTAAGATATTTGAATAGAATATAACATTTGAATTGAATAGAGCCAAATACAACAGAACAGAATCCAACAGAAAAGAACATTTAAACTGAATTTAAAAAATAGAGCAGAACAAGATTTGAATAGAACAGACTACAGAGAATAAGAACATATTTAAACTGAATAAAAGAACCAAATAGAATGGAATACGAACAGAACAACATATTTGAATAGAACAGGATAGAATAGAACAGCATATTTGAACTGAATAGAACAGAATAAAATGAAATAGAACAGAACACAACAGAAAATAACAACATTTGAATAGACTAGAATGGAATACAATAGAAAAAAAACAACATATCTGAATAGAATAGTACAGAACATATTGGAGTAAAATGAAACAGAACTAATCAAAAAGACAGAACAGAACCAAATGCAATAGAATCAAACAAAAAAATTGCATGAATAGAACAGCATTGTTTGTGTGCTTGAATTCATGAAAGACTGTAATAGAAATATGCTGAATAGATATCACATGTTGATGGTGTACCTGTACCTGTTCAGTGAATGTGTCCTCCAGGTGTGTGAGTGTGGTTGTAGTGGCCACCGGCAGTGAGGTGGAGTGTCTGAGTGGGATGCCCATGAGTGAACATCCCTCCATCAGCGCCCGTTCAGCAGAAAACCGGTCCCTCTGTACCCGGACCCTGCGCACAGACATGCGCCGCGGGATCCCACTCTCCAGAACCGAGTTCCGGATCTTCTGGAAGTTCTTACTGAGCTGGTACTGACGAAACGCCATCTGGATCTTACAGGCCGCTCGCCGGGAAATCAGAGGACCACCGTACTTCTGCTCCAGTTCCTCTATCTGCAGATAAATAGATAGATACAAAATCAACTTATCGTTTCATGCTCTTCATATCAAAGGATCATTTTGTACAAATGCGTGTCCGTTGGGTCGTACCTGTTTTTGTTTGAGATCAGGAGAGAGCTCATATTCTGGAGGATGTGAGCAGGGCGGCGCGTCATGCTGGGCCTCTTTTTTCTCATCTTTCTGTTCTTCTCCTGCAGCAGGAATCGAGCTGCGGTTTCAAATGACACAAGTGAGCAGTGGCTGACCCAGATTCACCGTCTTTTAATCTAGACTGATTAGAACCCACTGCGCACTCAGGACTAATGAACTCTGCTTAATTACTACATGCAGGCTTTCCCAGATTTCAGATTCAACGCAGCCTTCATAGAAAATGACGTAAGCAAGCGAAGGTTTCAGTTCATCTTTCCAAATCATCAATTAATTGTCAGAATCTGCTTATTGAATGAGACAACAAAAATTGAATTAAATTAAAATAAAATACCATTATTAATTTTGGGTTTTTAAACTATTCATTGAATCAATAAGACAAAAATGAAATTGTTGTTTGTATGTACTGTATACACATACACATTTGTATATAAACATTTTATCTATACATATATATAAATCAAATCATATCATATTTAAATCAATAAATCATATATAATTTTTTCTATCATTTTATCTTATATAATTTTTAATGTAATTAGTATATACAAGTCATTAAATTGTTAATATGTATACTATATATATATATATATATATATATAGTAAGATAAATATTAATATATATATAAATTATATGAAAAACACGCTTCTGCAAAACTAGTTAAAATTCAATAATTTATTAAATAAAAAATATTTGGTTACTCAAATAGTAAATTCAATTAGTAAATTTCAATGGATAGGTTCTGTATAAATTCCAAAAACCAAAGACTAAATCAAACCAAATTTCCGAGGTTAGCACCCCACACAATCTTACCATTTTCCTCTTATGTTGAGCTCATGAAAAAGCATTTCTGAGTGGAAAGCAGATGTTTAAATCATGAGAGATGTCACAAAGTACTTTCCTTCTGCTTAACAACATGGCTCAACCCCATTTCTATTTTCTCCAGGTTCTCTCTCAGTGTAGACACGGGTTTACAATACACACAAGCACACTGCTGACTGCATTCCCTGTCAGCATATTAGCTGCTTCCCTGGAGTAAAGACCACTTAAGCTCTGTAAGCACTCATACACGAGGAGCAGAGAGCAGGCTTTTCCATCTTTCACGCGCCAAGTACTGCTCGCCTCTGAGGAACTACAACAAATGCAGCAGAACCTTAAAAGAGTGTGAAAAGAGATGCCGGTGCACACGGTCACTACAGATCATTAGGTCACTGCGCGATTGATCTGAGAACCCAAACTGAAATGTGATATCACTCTTTATGTGAGAGAGCATGTGATGCTGGTAGCAGGGTTTGATGTCATTTCCTGTGTTATGACTCAATAAATATGCTCTCTCTCTCTCTCAAGCTGTTTAAAAACAGATTGTGAATGACGACAGAAACCCAGGCAGACGATCTGTGCAAATAAAAGGTGAGAAACTACTGCATGCTTATGTTTTTCTCTCCCACCCAACCCCCTTTCCTGATCATTTGGGAAATAACTGACACACAATCACGATAGGCTTTTGCAAAAATTAAACTGCTCTCTCCTGTTCATCGATAAAATTGGCATCAATAAAACTTAATTAGTGGTGCTTACTCAGGCTTACGGTTAGTGATTTAAACAAACATCTAACCCTGAGCATTAAACTTCAGTTCACCACTGAAGCAACACCATCGGAGCTATGGATATCACTACTCACCACCCATAACACCCTAGTGACCATCAGAACACCCTAGCAACCGCAACGGCGTAGAAAAATGCTAAAAAAAAAGTTTTGCACAGCCAAGCTCCACTTACATTTTTTCTACTCTGTAAATCATGTCATTTCTACTGAAAAATACTGTAAAAATGTTACAGTAAAAATATTTACTTAATTGTAACAATGTATTAAAAATGGTAGTTTAACATGGCATTGTGTAATTTTTTTAATGGTTTTTTTTTGCATGTAATGAAATTTCTACAGAAAAATACTATAAAATTCTACAGTATTTTTTTTTCTATAACTATATTCTGTGAAAATGTGTAACATTCACTTATATGTAATTTCATACTGTGTAATTCTGTAAAATGTATGTTTTTTGTAAGTAAAAACAACAAATTACCATATAATTTATGGTGGAAAAATAGTTGGACATTCCTAGAAGACCCTACGTGACATCACATAGAACTATAATTAATTTTGGTTCTTATTTTTATTTATTTTTTTTAGTTCATTGCTTTTTTTTTAGTTTTGTGTTTTTGTCAAGTGGCTTTCTATTGAACCACCTGTATTATTTATAGGTAAAATGCATATTTCAGTAGTTTAAGTAGCTTGGTGTATTAACATTCCATCAATTAATTAAATATATGTTCTAAGTTTTAAATTATACAGGCATCCTGTAATACAGCAAACACTGTCACTGAATTTTTTACAGTGAATTTCTGGCAACCACCGCAGACAGTTTTTTTTTTACTGTCAATTTAACCAAATATTTTTTACATTGCATTACAGGTGAGAAACAAAATGCACTCTGACTGCATACTTATCTTTTTTCTTCCTTTTCTTTTTTGCCCTTTCTCAACCATTCAGGACATATTAGAATAGATTTCTAATTATTTCTGCAGAAATAAAGCTCCTCTTTAATGTTTACCACAAAAATTGGAAAATATGATTCAGAGCTTTTTGTGAGGGTCAAAAAATAATTAGCACTTTATCAGTTTGCTGCAAAGATGAGGTCATGATTTCTTCCAATTTGGACACAAAAGTATAGATTTTCTGTTGTCTAGAACTGACTTTGTTCACAGTCATCATGTGCTGTTTAATTAAGAAGAGCTTTTAAGACTTGATTTTGTTGGCAACATAAAATATGCAGTCAACAAAGCTCAGATGGTTTGAAGTTCCCAAAATAGTGCAGAACTGCCACACTCACACACACACACACCCACACACACAGACTCTCTCTTCACCTGAGTGACGGTGCTTATCCATGCCCAGAGTTTTCCAGTCTATCAGACAGAGGACGGATGAGGGTTAAACTATACCTGCAGCATACACTTACTCTCTTTCTCACAAACACACACACACACACACACTTACACTCCGCTAGCTTGAATCCCATCACCCAGAATGCCTCAGGCCAAGAGAACAGGGGCTGCAAACAGAAAACCACTACCATTCAAGGATGGAAAACTTAACCAATGCAGACAGCTGTGGTAAACAAGTAGATTCACACTCTCCTTACTGCATCACTTGCTCATATTGTACAATTTGTTTGTTTGGCATTTAGAAAGACTAACTCTTTTCTGATTGGCTTGTTGCATAAGGTGTCATCCTCACCTGGAGCAGGTTAGGGAGTCTCCTTCTGGGGCCTCTGGTGCGGGACAGCAGAACTGGTGCAGGACGGTCTGGCTCCTGTAAAGGTTTAAATCCACATTACTGCAATTAAATGCAATGCAATATTATTTGCATGGTACTTCATTTGTGCTCTTTGAACACGTATAGGGATTGCTGTAGCTTAGTGTGGTGATTCTCAACTGGGTTTGCTTCCGAATCCAGACTATTGGGCACTCAGAAGTACACTCAAACAGTATTTAGGCATAAACGTAATGTTTATGTATTTGCATATAAAACTGGCATTCATTTGGATAACGTACTTTCAGTATATACTAACTAATAAACTGAGCCACATCTGTCAGTCATGCATAAATGAAACGGGTAAGATTTTTGCACTCAGAAAGATTTCTACAAACAGAACATACCTGCGGTTTTAGGTTTAAACCTACCAGTTAAGAACCACTAGCCTCTAAATAACGTCTTGGAGGAACAGTTCATCCGGGCTATCACAAAGCAATGGCTGCTCACAATTCTTTCAGAAATCCACAACTCCTTCCCGATTAAGTGAACATTTTAAACACTTCAGTCTCTAATTTAGGAGTCCAGGGAAATTCAAAGCTCAGGATGAGTTTTCTTTGTTGACAGCACATCAGATATGTTTGCTTCACACTCCAGCATAACATGAGAACGTGAAGTGCTATTAATATAATCATATTTGCATATCACTTCCTTGCAGTCCTGCTATTGTGATTATGCAATATTCATTATTTACATAATATTCTGTTTTGTATGTAAAATTCCCAATAGCTTTCTTGCTTAAAATGATGCATCACTACATTTTTGTGATCTTCTTTTATGTTCGACAGAAGAATGCCAGTTTGGAATGACATGAGGGTGTCGACATAAGATGTTTTTTTAACTTTAAATAGTCACTTCTGACCAAAATACCAGCCCTTAATCCACAGTTACGCTTCCTCCAGTTAAAAAGTCCATCCCCTGTTGTCCTCTCACATCAAAATCCAATTTGGGTTGTTTTCGCTTGAAATCTGTGCATATTTCTCTTCTGATGTTTTTCACTGGCGAAAACAAAATTATGGATAGAGGACTGATATTTTGTCCAGAAGTAATGGTTTAAAGTTAAAATGTCTTAATAATGAATTTGAGTGGTGTGGATTACTTGTGGATTATTGTGATGTTTTATCAACTTTTTGGATTCTCATTCTGACGGCACCCATTCACTGCAGAGGATTCATTAGTGAGCAAGAGATGTAATTCTAAATATCTCCAAATGTTCTCATCTACATCTTGGATGGCCTGAGGGTGAGTAAATTTTCAGCATATGTTCATTTTTTAGTGAACTATTAAAGTGTCTATTGCAAACACACTGTCTCATTTGCTAATAAAGATGCAACAGTCTCAAAATATACCTGTCATAACCAGACACGTTGATGATATTGATGTGAGATTAACTTTAATGAGCTGCGTGCATGAGCATAATTGGGCCCTAAAACTCATTGGTAATGAGCATCTCACACTTACAGTACAACTAAACGTATTCTGTCATATAAGAAAGAAACACACAACAAGGTAATATGCTCTCTGACTCAGGACTAAGTGTTTGTCCCCTAAAGGATCAGGTAATGCTACCATTAAACAAATCAGAGCGGAATGTATCATTCCAGTTTTGCTTGTGGGGTTCACACACACATAAACACACACAGAGGGAGTACTCTACAAATGCAGCATGAGATGTGCACTGAAGCAGATGAGCAGTCGTAATAGACGACACACACACACACACACTCTGAATCTCTCATTCTTTCTCTCTCTTACTGTGGATTAGATACCAGCTGGCAGATCAACTTCACATGCACTATGGGAATGTCACTTAAAGCCTCACTTTACGCATAAATCTGTGTGTGTGTGTGTGTGTGTGTGTGTGTTTGCATGCCAATAGAGTGTTTTTAAGTGCTTTTTAAAATGCATTCTTGCTGCAAAATAATCAGGTGCATTAACAACCTCTTTCTCAAGACCTTTTGCCCTGGAAAGAACTGAACTAATGCTGACCTATAATCATTTTTCTTCTATTTTAGAGTGTGCTGTTAATTTAAGAATGCAACACACACGCATGCATTTAAACACTGATAGATTACAAACCCACATGATCTCAAAAACAGCATGCTGAATGATTTTATTGATGCAAATCATCATGCTTGTGTGATCGTGGTATTATTGATGTGCAATTGCATATTCACTGTGGCCTACATAGAGTGAAATTCCTCTGTTATGTAATCCTGATGGCGCATGTAATCTGCCTCACCGATCTCATGTTTTCCTACAGAAAAAGACTGATTTGTTGAAGGTGTGATGAGAACTTACTCAGATGCCCGTGGGAGTCCCACAGCTCGGCACAAGGTGGCAGGTGTCTGTGGGACCAGGGACCGACAGCAGGGGTCCTGAGCATCATTATCATCTTCATCAGCAGAGTCTTGGCTGGCATTGCTGGGTCCCGCAGGAACGAGCTGCATGTCCAGGGGGGAATGATGCTGCTGCTGCTGCTGCTGCTGCTGCTTGGTTTGGACCGGGGGCGTCCCGGCTCTGCTGGTTCGGGGCAGGCTGGAGGTCCGGGGGGGCGGAGGCGGATGATAGCGGGGAGGGTGCCGGTGATGGCTGCTGGAGTCCCGCAGCTGCCGATTCTCAACCGCTAGATCCTCCAGCCGGCGCTCGAGTATGTCTATCCGGTATCGCTGAGTTTGGATCAGACTCTGCTGGTTCTGCACGATGGCGGTGAGCTCCTTCAGATAGAGCACCGCCTGCAGAGGGTTCTCCAGAAGGCTCGACATCCCGTGCGACGCTCCTCTTGAAAAAGCCGACAAATGATCCGATCCAAGCGGGGCGTCTTGTTTTCAGTGCCCCTGACCAGTTGCACGGGTTGATATTTAAATGGCTGAGCCGAGAGAGAGAGAGAGAGAGAGAGACCCCCGCCTCCGCCTCCACCTCCGTGCCCAGAGCGCGCATGAAGGGATGCGCGGAGTGGTGCTGATGCGAGGATGTCAAAACACGGGCTTGAAGGGGGCGTGGCCGCGTTCGCCAGTGACGTCAGGGGGCACGTAATGAGGCGCAATATCAGAGTTTGCTTAAGTTTATTTATCTCCTAAATATATAAATAATAAGAAATCTGGATATGCTTGTTTATTCATTTCTTTTCTGTTTATATTAATCGTTCATTTAGATTTGTTGTTAATAATTAATCATTAATTATAAAATGTATCTTTTTATGCCTTTTAATCTAAAAAAAAAACATCCCTATGGCTTGCTTAGTGTCTTATTTTATTGCTGCAGATTTACATTTCTGTTGCTTGGTTACCAAATGAAAGTTCTTTTCCTCCTTATTTTCAGGGTGCATTATTAGCAGCATAACTGTTTCTCACTATAATGCCAAAGCATCAATTAAAATAATAATAATAATAATAATAGTACAGAAAACAAGGCAAAAATCAGAAAGTTAATGATGGGAATGGTTTGCTGCTAACAAAACTGACCAAAACGCCTTCACAACTTTCGTATATACTGAGTTTGGATCAGACTCTGCTGGTTCTGCACGATGGCGGTGAGCTCCTTCAGATAGAGCACCGCCTGCAGAGGGTTCTCCAGAAGGCTCGACATCCCGTGCGACGCTCCTCTTGAAAAAGCCGACAAATGATCCGATCCAAGCGGGGCGTCTTGTTTTCAGTGCCCCTGACCAGTTGCACGGGTTGATATTTAAATGGCTGAGCCGAGAGAGAGAGAGAGAGAGAGAGAGAGAGAGACAGAGAGACCCCCGCCTCCGCCTCCACCTCCGTGCCCAGAGCGCGCATGAAGGGATGCGCGGAGTGGTGCTGATGCGAGGATGTCAAAACACGGGCTTGAAGGGGGCGTGGCCGCGTTCGCCAGTGACGTCAGGGGGCACGTAATGAGGCGCAATATCAGAGTTTGCTTAAGTTTATTTATCTCCTAAATATATAAATAATAAGAAATCTGGATATGCTTGTTTATTCATTTCTTTTCTGTTTATATTAATCGTTCATTTAGATTTGTTGTTAATAATTAATCATTAATTATAAAATGTATCTTTTTATGCCTTTTAATCTAAAAAAAAAACATCCCTATGGCTTGCTTAGTGTCTTATTTTATTGCTGCAGATTTACATTTCTGTTGCTTGGTTACCAAATGAAAGTTCTTTTCCTCCTTATTTTCAGGGTGCATTATTAGCAGCATAACTGTTTCTCACTATAATGCCAAAGCATCAATTAAAATAATAATAATAATAATAATAGTACAGAAAACAAGGCAAAAATCAGAAAGTTAATGATGGGAATGGTTTGCTGCTAACAAAACTGACCAAAACGCCTTCACAACTTTCGTATATAAATATACCACACAAAGAGAAGTGACTTTCGAAAGCTGTTTATTCATTGACAATTATTTTAAGATTCTTGTGGCCCACACAAAAGTACAGAAAAACACACGAGGACATACATCATGATAAATGCCAAATTATCTTTATAATTATTATTTTATGATTAATGATGAATTCAAATTATGATTTGATCAATTAAAATTATGATTAATTATCTTAAAAAATTATATTGTTAACAAAAACAGCAGCAGCGGCAATAACAATGATCATGGTGATAATAATAATAATAATAGTACAAATGAAAAGTGAAAATGATTAACACAACAGATGCTCAAAAGTCATAATGTCTCATACACGAGTCAGTTTTAGCATTTTAATAGACATTTCATAAATTGCCTACATGAAATATACCACACAAAGAGAAGTGACTTTCGAAAGCTGTTTATTCATTGACAATTATTTTAAGATTCTTGTGGCCCACACAAAAGTACAGAAAAACACACGAGGACATACATCATGATGAATGCCAAATTATCTTTATAATGATTATTTTATGATTAATGATGAATTCAAATTATGATTTGATCAATTAAAATTATGATCAATTATCTTAAAAAATTATATTGTTAACAAAAACAGCAGCAGCGGCAATAACAATGATCATGGTGATAATAATAATAATAATAATAGTACAAATGAAAAGTGAAAATGATTAACACAACAGATGCTCAAAAGTCATAATGTCTCATACACGAGTCAGTTTTAGCATTTTAATAGACATTTCATAAATATTTTAATAATTCATACAATATTGGTACGTAGATAAATGATATACTTTAAATTTGTTTTGTTTTTATTTTTATGCGTTTTTTCTTCCGTTGTTACGCGCTGACGTCAGGCGTCACGTGATCTGAGAATGCGGAAGTTCTGATCCTGAAAGTCTGAGCGCCTTCAAGCAGCCGAACGTTTGCGCTTTTGGCAAATAAATGGTCAGGTAAAGTGTTCCCTTTCTATCTTAACAGCGGCATCTCATAGATATTTTAGTTATCCGTTCATTTTTGGCCGTTGTGTTTTCTTCAGCGGTGAATGCAGGATGCTCGCGTTATGCATATCAAATCAGCTGATTTGTTTCAGATAACTGTCGTATTACTATTATATTCTCTTATTAAAAGGTTTGCATTGCGACACACAACATAACCGTGTTTATTCAACTTTATCCGACTCTTGTGAGGCTGGATTAGTGTTTCATGATAGATACGTGACCCATGTATCTATGGGGCAAAAAGCATAAATCCCACATGATATGAAATGTACATTTCCATACAGTGTCCACTGAAGCATAAATATTATGTGGGCTGCCAACTTCAGTATGCAGTGTATTTGAATGTCATATTTAAGTATAGCACATCACACATATCAGCTACTACTTTGGCAAATTATAACACTAGATCATTTAAAATGACTTTATATTTCACAATTTGCTCATACAGATTGAATGATTCTTTGGTGTGTATCCGTGTATGTGTAGGATGACTCCGAAACGTTACCTGGAGGGACAGGTGTACTCTGTACCGCTCATCCAGCCGGATCTGAGGAGAGAAGAGGCTGTGCATCAGATCACTGATGCGCTACAGTACCTGGAAACGATATCAACAGACATCTTCAATAGGTGAACACACATTTATACACACTCTTTTATGCTGCAACGAGTGCTTTTGTGGAGATCAGAGATGCAGAAGTTCAAGAGGCTAGAATCAATAATATTATAGCAGTTCACACCAATGTTATATATTAGTGCTACTTTTTGAGTTGCCCATTCAGGTCTCAAAAAGAAGGATTTTTTAATAGGTGGATATGGATTTTATGAAAAATATTTTTGGCATGTATGTTGCTGAACTTACATTTATTTTAGCAACATATTTTGTATGTATTTTTTAGAATTATTTTACTTTTTTTTTTTTGTTATAAATAATGTATTAGTTCATTTTTAATATATTAAAATGGATTTATACAGTACTGCTCTTTTACAGAAATGAATACTTTTTTTAGTAAAGATGCAGTAAACTGATCAAAAGCAGCAGTAAAATATTTATAATGTTACAAAAGATTTCTAGTTCAAATCCAAGCTAGACAACTTTCTATTCTAGTAAATGTTTCTTGAGCAGCAGATCAGCATATTAGAATGATTTCTGAACGATCACGTGACCCTGAAGACTGGAGTTATGATTCTGAAAATTCAGCTTTGCATCAGAGAAATGGATTACATATTCAAATACATTAAAGTAGAAAACAGGTATTTAAAATTGTAATAAGATTTCACAATATTACTGTTTATTATTTAGATTATCGAATAAATGCAGCCTTGATGAGAGTTTAAAATCCTTATTTAAATCTTATCGATCACGAACAATATTTAAATCATAAGAATTAACACATTTTCGGTGAATAACACATAGCAAATATTTATGTGTGCAAGGCATAAAAATGCATATATATGATCAACAAACATAAGATGTAGTGACGACGCAGCACTGGTCCTTTAAGGTAAGTGATGGCTCAGTCCGCTGGCCCGAAACCCCCTCACACCGGCCCCAGGCCGTCCTTATTGTTGCGCCTGGCTATTGAAGGAGGGAGCGTGATTAGACCGTGTCAAAATAACAAAGGAGAGAAACACAATGAAAAGTGTGTTTTGCATGAGATGTAGTTGTGAGGGAGTGAGTGCTCAAATATGCTAATTCCAGCTGAACAGGCTGGAAAACCATCCACAGCGTTACCATGACAACATGGCACGTAGGGGTCCAGGGAACATATGTGTGTGTGTGTGTGTGGTGAAGCAGTGCGTTTCTAGGTCAGCTCCATTAAGCCTCTCCTTCCCCCCCTTCTCTTTTTAGTCATTCTTCTGTCATTTTCCCCCGTTTCTAATGGAGGGTCTCTTTTAGTTTAGTGCCATAGGCTACAGAGGAGCACACTGACTCAGTAGTGATGATAGGACTGTACACATGCACAATTACGCTCTCCTTCCTGCTGCGTTTTTTTGACGTTTTCAGGCTGGCGTATACTGTAGCTGTCTTCTGCAATCAAGGCATCTTTTTTCCCTTTCGCAATGTTTGTCCACAGAAACAGTGTAGAATGGACAAACGAAAGAGATACGCGGCTGGTAAATACAGATGGCTTACAGTAGGTGTAATAAAAAGACATTACAATATCAAGCCAGGACAAATGGCATTGGCATAGAGCCACCAAGGTCACAGTATACGCGCTGTTTCATCTGCTAATGTGCTGCAGTACACCATTATTCAGCATGCTGTTTGGAAAATATTACTTGAAGCGTTTCTCATTCGTCCAGGTTCGGCTGTCGCAGCTGTGCTCACCAAGGCTGCATTTATTTGATAAAAAATACAATAAAAACAGTAAAATTGTGAAATGTTATTACAATTCGAAATAACCGTTTTCTATTTGAATATATTTAAAAATTTAATTTATTATTGTGATGCAAAGCTGAATTTTCAGCATCACAACTCCAGTCCTCAGTGTCACATGATCCTTCAGAAATGTCTTCACTGTCACTTTTGATCAATGTAATGCATTCTTGCTGAATAAAACTAATAATAAAATAAAAAGGAATCTTACTGACAAACTTTTTTTAATGGTAAATATACATGTATATTACATATATTATTATATGTCTATTACAGGGCTCTCTGGAAGAAGAGAATGCAATATCTCAATGGGATTTTCTTGGTTAAATTTAAAAAAGCAATGATGCACTTATAACCTTATTTCTTATAGCACATTAAGCACACAAAACTGCAAAATTACAAAATTAAATTTGTACTTAATGCAGTATTTACATAGAATTTGTCTTTCAGAAATACCTGCAAAACAGAATGAGTTTATTTGTCATAGGCAGATTAAAAATGTCATTTTTGAAATTGAAATGAGCAATGTCGATCATGTAACAATAGTTAACCATCCAGCAAACATACTGGCTTAAACTGGATTCATTGTGAAACCGTTTTAATCAACAACAAATGAAATTGAGAATGGCCTGAATTTCAGATGACACTTTTGTGAAGTTCTGATCTTAAATGTGTTCACCTGTATCCTGCAGTTCTAGTTTGACTTGGTTTGGTTTTGACAGGGTGTCTCAGAGCGTGGAGAAGAACCGTGCACACCTTCAGTCCGTCACAGACCGGATCAAACTGGCTCAGGCCAGAGTCCAGAAGATCAAAGGAAGCAAGAAAGCCACAAAGGTGATGCAGATGATTCAGACGCACAGAGAATCTGACAGTCAGTCACACAGCGTAGAAGAGAAACTTATTCTGCAACATATGCCTGGAGCAGAAAGTGAATATGAGTTGTAGGTTTGGGCATAAGCTAATCATTAAAACTTATCAAGAAAGGTCTAAGAATTCATTCGAATTTAGAATTAATTTAGAATGAAGAACATTAAGCCTATTTTTCGGACCATTAAGATTTTGACTGCTGTAATGTTTGAGCTGTAGAAATTTTGTACTTCTAATAATTGTACTGTTAGTCACTTTGGATTAAAGCACCAACTAAATGACTAATTAATAATGATTGCACTGTACTGAGTGGTTTTATGTCTTATGTGTTTGTGTAGGTGTTCTCCAGTGCCAAATACCCTGCTCCAGAAAAACTGCAGGAGTATTCGTCCATCTTTACAGGTGCAGTGGATCCCGCCTCCCAAAAGCAGCCTCGCTTTAAAGTTCAGAGCAAACTCCGCCCACTGGATGACAAGGCCCTCCAGGTGAACAAATTCAGTCATTTGTTTATTAGCTCCTGCTCTCTTTCTTTCAAGTCTATGTGGCTCATATTTTGTTTTTAAAAAATCATTGAAATAAATGGAAATATGAGCTAGCATTTTGTCTTTAAATTCTCTCTATATATTCCCTTACAAATTAAAGTTGTTGTTTTTTTAATAAACCAAAAAATCTGTCATAATCTGTCACTACAGTACAGACGTCGCTCCTCTTTTTAATATTTTTTTGTTTTTTCGATATTTTTTTTTAGTTGGAATAGTGTTAAAATATCAACTCTATTGCTATGATTTTTATGGAACACTAGTAAGAGACATTCGCAAATAAAATGAAGGAATAAGTTATCAACGTAATATTTAAAACATAAAAATGTAAATAAATAAATCACTTTCTAAATGGACAAATTAAGAGGCATATTTAAAACAGTTTATTTAAATTATGATTTAAAATGTAATTAAATAATACATCATTTTTAAATGGCAAAATAAATGGGAATGTTTAAAACTGTTAAATTCATGCTTTAAAATGTAGTTAAATAAGATAATTAATACATTAATAAATCATTTTAAATAGAAAAATACATTGATTCAGTAAATGTTGTTTAATAAAGTAGTAAATTAGAAGTTATTTCTAAATGCACATTTTAAATAGCATTTTAAAAAAACATTTGCTTTTTTTTCCATTTATCAATTGCTTTCTTTGTTGTTTTGTCAAACCTTTTCTTTATCCATTTGTTAACTGAATTAAAAAATGCCATTGGATAGTTCTGTCATGGAAGCAACCAATCAGCTTGTAACACCTAACTTTTTTTTTTTAAACTGTTACAAGCTTTCAGCTCAATTTTAAAAACCAGGCAAGGGCTTAACAATCATTAATTGAAAAATTGTTCATTGAGGATATCTGTGAAAAAATCTGCATCAAATTATCTTTTTTAAGGGGTCATATGATGCTTTTTTAAAGATCATTATTTTGTGTATTTGGTGTAACAGAATATGTTGACATGCTTTAATGTTCAAAAAACACATTATTTTTCAAATACTGTACATTATTGTAGGTCCTCTATGCCCCGCCTCTCTCAAACGCTTCGTTTTCTACAAAGTCCCTCCTTCCGACAAGCGCAGTCTGCTCTGATTGGCCAGCTGACCCAGTGCATTGTGATTGGCCGAACACCACAAGCACTCGTCAGAAATGTAACACCCCTTACCATAATCACGAGCTTCATCTTTCAAAATAAATGTAAAGACAGAGCCCGAAAGGGGAACAGAGTCGCGTGACAGACACAGTGATGAAGCTGGTATGTGTTTGTGATGTGACCCCCCCCTCTCTCTCTTTCTCTCTCTCTCTCGCTCTCTCTCTCTTTCTCTCTCTCTCGCTCTTTCACTCTCTCTCGCGCTCTCTCACGCTCTCTCTCTCCCTCTCTCGTGCTCTCTCTCTCTCGCTCTCTCTCTTGCACGCTCGCTCGCTCGCGCACGCACACACACACACACGATGCGCAAAACTCCGCATTTGAGTCAATAGCAAATACTCAAACTAATAACAAAACATACTTACAGTCACTGATTCAGAAGTGCCAGATTGTCATAGCAAAGTCAGAATGACCTCCTCTCCTAGGTTCACGAAACGGTCGTCCATAAAATGCATTGCTGTTCTGTTGTAAATAATCTTAGTCAAATTACAACATAAAACTATCAACACAAATTTATGTTTAACATGTTTCATGAAATGACCCATAAATGTGTTTTATAGGAGAAGTTGATGTATTTGCCAGTATGTGTAAACACTAAGAAGCGCTCTGAGCATGAGACAGAGGAGGGTTTGGGAAGTCTGCCGAGAAATGTCAACTCAGTCAGCTCCTTATTGCTGTTCAACACAACAGAGAACCTGTGAGTACACAAACACCTACACATATTGACTGAATGCTGCACTGCCGATGCAACCTTATTAATGCTCATATAATCATCGCTGTGCATGTTTGTGTATTTTCAGCTACAAGAAATATGTGTTTCTTGACCCTCTGGCGGGCGCCGTGACTAAAACACACACCACGTTAGAGACCGAAAAGGAAGATAAACCATTTGATGCGCCGCTGTCGATCACCAAGAGAGAGCAGCTAGAGAGACAGGTGAGCCGCTCAGTCATACCTATAATGAAACGATACGCTGAAAACAGGATGCAAGCTCAGTTAATATCACTTTCATGCTTTCTTCTCAGACTGCAGAGAATTATTTCTATGTGCCAGACATGGGGCAAGTGCCTGAGATCGATGTGCCGTCTTACCTGCCTGACTTACCTGGCATCGCTGATGACCTCATGTACAGCGCTGACCTCGGCCCAGGGTTCGCACCATCTGTTCCTGCCAGCAACAGCATCCCTGAACTTCCTTCATTTGGCACGGAGCATGACGAATCTAGTGGATCTGGTGGGATCATTAAATTATGGCAGATTTTTTTTTAGAAATTAATTTATAATTATGTAATTTTGAAAAATACAACTCGTATATCATTATATAATTGTAAAATATATAATTATAAAATTATATATGTATATATCATTTTGAAATATAATTTAGAAAAATATAAATATACATGTAATTATTTTTTATTTATAAAGGTAAAATGAATTAAAAACATATTATTTAATAATTACTTGTTTGTGTTTTAAGACTCTCATTTTAGGCTTGAGGCTCCACCCCCTCCACCTCCTCCACCCCCTCCACCACCAGAGGCAACTCGGGTATCAGTCCCACCCCCTGGAACTTCCCCAGCTCCGCCCCCTCCACCCCCACCTCCACCTATCACAGCAGACCGCACTGATGCCATGTCAAGTCAAGCCCCTCCCACAGGTAAAAGATTCATTTTTCAGATTGATTGACTTGGTGAGTCTTTTTAGCGCAGTGTGTCATTACAGAGTTAGCCTAGGGAATTGTAAGTGGTCTCTTTACATGTGCAGTTGTGATTAGTGTTTTTTTTCCTGCACCTAGCTGTTTTCAGACTGCAAAGGTGGTTAAGTTTTTAAAACCTACATTTATTCACATCCACATCTTCTGCCCACAAACAACAACAACAAAAAAACTTTTTTTTTTTTGTCCATATACACTACCATTCGGTTTGTCTCTAATGCTTATCAAGGTTGCATTTATTTAGGCAAAAATACATTAAAAACAGTAATATTGTGAAATATTATTACAATTTAAAATGACTGTTGTCTGTTTTAATATATTTTCAAATTTAATTTATTTCTGATGGCAAAGCTGAATTTATATAGTGTTAAATTATAGTGTATATAATTTATTTTATATTATATTCTATATAAATTATAGTGTATGTAATTTATATATTATATATACAGGTATAGTGAAAAGAGCCCCTACTGAGGTGTCACAGCCGTCGGACGGCCGAGCCAGTCTGCTGGAGTCAATCCGAAACGCCGGCGGTATCGGCAAAGCAAACCTCCGCAATGTAAAAGGACGCAAGATGGAGAAGAAAAAACAGAAGGAGCAAGAGCAAGGTCAGACGCCAGCAGTGTTTACACTCTGTACTGAAAGCATACTGTCAAACAGGGTCAATTAGAGGGTGTTAACATTAGCTAAACTGTTATTAGGGTAAGAAACTTGTTAGTGTTTGCTAATGGAAGCATTAAAAAGCCAAGCCATGTGTAGAAACTTTGGACCGGTAAGCAACATCCTAGTAACCACATAGGTACACCCTGGCAACAATCCAGAATATATGTAAAAATGTACATGCAGTTATTTTGGAAGATGAACATATTAAGTGTACAAGAGTATTCATTTTTAAAGCAAGAGGAATTCATTGTGTTTCAGTATCGCTGGTATAAGGAAGAGCGCTGTGGTATTTGGAAAGGTCAAAAGAGAAATTTACTTTCATTAAATCTGCTTGACATTTGCTCTGAAATCGACTGACTCTGGACTCACAAAGTCTCAGATATTTCAAATTCTTCACTGATATATTATCAATGGATAAACCTTGTGGTCTTTTGAATTGGCCATCTCTGAGAGGTGTAATTACTAATGATTTAGGACTTGGGTGAGAGTAAATGCCACACTTAAGATTTGAAAGAACGCAATGTAATAATCTTTGCTACTTGTTATTCTCCTGAAATATGCCCTGTTTGCTGCAGAAAATAACAAAGGCAAAAGGAGACGTTTAGCAGAAAATCCAACCTGCTATTTTCTTTTCAATTAAAGTTAATGGGAAACGGATGCTGTGGAGTCTCCAAAAAGGTCAAAAATGCACAATAAAAGTGATGTGTATGACTTGTATATGACTCGTTTGGCTTCAAAATGTTTGGTTTTGCAAAATGTTTCAGTGTTTATCAAAGTAGCTCACCGAGGCTGCCTTTTTTGATACAAAATCCATAAAAACAGTAATATTTATAAATAGTATTATAATTATAACGTCATAATGTATATGTATATATAATAATGTTTTCTATTTGAACATATTTTAAAATGTAATTTAATCCTGTGATCAAAGCTGAATTTTCAGCATCATTACTCCAGTCTTCAGTGTCATATGATTCTTCAGAAATCATTCTAATATGCTAATTTGCTGCTTAAGAAAAACATTTCGGTTACACTTTACTTGAAGGGGTGTGCATAAGACTGACATGACACCTTCATAATCATGACATGACACATGTCATGAATATGAAGGGTTTTTATGCATGTTTATGACAACTGTCATTAAGTGTCATTCGCTCAGTTATATCATTTTTAATGCAGATATGACATTGTTTGAGATGTCTTTGTCATGGGCTATGGTTAGGGTTAGGGGTAAGGGTAGGTTAGGGTTAGGTCAAATAATGTCATATTTGCATTAAAAATGACATAACTGAGCGAATGACACTTAATGACAGTTGTCATAAACATGCATAAAAACCCTTCATATTCATGACATGTGTCATGTCATGATTATGAAGGTGTCATGTCAGTCTTATGCACACCCCTTCAAGTAAAGTGTTACCAACATTTCTTATCATTGTTAATGTTGAAAACCGTTGTGCTGCTCAATATTTTTGTAGAAACTGTGATACATTTCTTTCAGGATTCTTTGATTCCATTTGAGGAAAAAAAATAATTCTTTAGTAATATTTTAATGTCTTTACTGTCACTTTTGATACATTTTTGTACATCCTCGTAGTATATACAGTCTTCTGAAGCCATGTAATGTGTAAAACTTAGTTATATTTCCTATTGCTTAACCTAACAGTTGTCTTGTTTCCAGTTGGGGCAGCGGTGAGCGGTGGAGACCTGATGTCTGACCTCTTCAATAAATTGGCCATGCGCAGGAAAGGTTCGTTTTAGCGCCTCAGTCTCAGTTTTGTAATCCAACCTGATGCATTTTTCACTGTGAATATTTGACAGGTATCTCTGGTAAGGGCCCGGCGGCTGGAGACTCATCCGAAGCACCTGCCAGCTCCGGCGGGGCGTTCGCCAGGATGTCAGATGTGATCCCGCCCCTTCCAGCGCCACAGCAACCTACCGCAGATGATGAAGATGACTGGGAGGCGTAACCATGGCAACCCAGAGTTGAGTGCGAAACTCAAGATTGGAGATTTGAAATCCTCATAGACAGGGTCTGGAGATATTGTCTCTCCAAGGAGAGCTGTGGAGTGAGTGTCGAGTGAGACGTTTGGTCTCTTGTTTTGTAACCTGAAGGTCAGTGAATTAACACAAGTGTAAGATGATGTGTTCTATATGTCATGAAAACCCTTATAGTCTGAAAGATTATATTATTAAAGTCAACATGATCCCAAATTCACTATTTACATTCTTCATGCACATTTTTGGTCATCTGTGCTTGATTCATCAGTGCAAATTATTTCAAAAATTTGAAAATGTAAACTTTAATATTTTTATAATATTAAACATTATATAATACTACTGCAATGATACTATTATTACTGCAAAATAAAAAATATAAGTATAATTTACAGAACAACAGAAAAATTACAGTATTAATAAATAATTTAATTTCTATGTAATACTTAATTTCTTGGCTTTCAAATGTTAAACTATAGAGCTTCAACTTTTTCAACCATTTAAAAAATAAAAAAGTCCATTACAAAATACAAAAATCCATATAAATATGGAAAAATCCTATCTCTGATGCACACACATGTACATAATATGCATAGACTTCCTGGATGAGCTACAGTATGCAGGGCACATGGTATCCCATAATGCAATGTGCTTGACTGCACCTTGACTGCAACTGGAAGTGATATCAGCTGCCATATTTAACACCAGCAAAAGTTGACATTTTAACAATTGAATTGAAAAAGTCAACTTGACTCTAAATTCAGCCTATTAGCATGCCTCATTTGTGTTTCTGATCATTTGTGCATGATTTATAAAAAATTTAAAAATGCTTCTTTGTAACCTTTTCATCAAAATTTTGTAACTTCCTCCATTTTTTTAAAATGACTTTCATCTGATGTCATCTCGTCCACACAAGCAATTGATAAATATTAATGTTACCCACTTTAACTCGTAAATCTCACATTATGGTTGTCTTATGTTGACTTTAATAATTAATTGCTCTTTTTGATGAACATTTTTCACTACTCGTGCTCATTCAAAATTATGTGACTTCATGAAGTTGATGGTGAAATAACTAATGTTCCTTAAGGAAAAAAAAGAATGTAAAAAGCAGGTTGTATTTTTTGATATTTTGTTTTACATGCTCAAAAACATCTCCGTATTAGTGTCTTAAATACAGAAAATAAACTCTAATCTACTATGATTGTTTTAGCCCATCTGAGCGAGTCTGTTGGCTTCACATTTTGGATTACAAACACAAACCAATCCAGTCTTGTAAAAATCAGCTTTTATTAAATGAAAGTCAAGAACTGAACCAAAAACTCATGCTGAAACACAGAGGACAGAGGCAGCAGAACTCCGCCTCAATAATTCACAAGGCCAGAGTAGGCCAACAAACATCCATAATGCAGGACACACCGTAGTATTTTTACACACGTGGCTTGGCGCTGTCGAGTCGATGTCCTCAGAGCGGCGGTCTCTGTCGCTTCTCCAGGAAGAACTGTGGAATCAAATAAAGGATCAGACAGGGAGCATACGGCTAACGAATCATCCTCATCCTGTAATCCTCCACTTCCTGTCATTAGAACAGACCTGCTTACAGAGAGCACAGCTGGAGAACGTCTGTCTCATTAAAGCAGCACGCAGCTGGAGAGACACACACCAGCCCTCAGTCGCACGTCACATGCTGGTCTATCACTCTGCCACAATGACATTCTATCTACTATTTGAGAAATCAAAACAAACTTCATAGCTAACGCTAGTGACGCGGTCAGGGGAATCGTTCTGCCTCCACCTAAAACGTCACAATGTTTACTAACAGAAAAAGGGTCTATACTACTGTTTGAATTTGTTGCATGCTGTTTAACCCTCGGGGCCTCTTCGTTTAGGGGTCACACTTGGCTCCTTCGCAGTCAAAAGTGACCGAAGCCTTGAAATATAACTTTTTTTTTTCAGGAAATTCAGTGTAATACGTTTTTGTTTAATAATATTTTTGGATTATTATTTAGAATTTTATGGGGATTTTATGATACTATGCAATATTTATAAAATTGTAATTCGCAATTTTTTCCATTAGAATTAATATATTTTTATTTAATTAATTATTTATTATTTTTCAATAAATGCAATATTTCATGTTAAAACCGAGTGAAAACATTTAAAATCCATTTTTTTTAAGTGAGAATTGTGCCATCTGGTGACATTAAAAAAATTCAAACTTTATGTACTATTCTACTGTCATGTAAACTCCTGTATAGTTCCCTATATACATATATACAGAGGCCTTTGGATTCCCATTGTTTTTTAGACAGAATTTCTTCATTTTTATTAGGTTTTACTTTTAGATATGTATTTAGACATTCTAAAAGACTACTTTTTGTCAAGGTTTAAATATTTTTGGTTAGATAAATATCAGGCTTGCATTATGATTTCAATCAATCATTGAATATTCTCAAAATTTGCTCTGTTGCAGTCTTACCAGTTTATTTCTCTCTCTCTCTGTGTGTGTGTCATATTTTACAGAGTCACTCCTTGATTGCTGTGCACTTTTGTTCTGCACAGTGGCTGATTTGTAGTTTGTACCACCAAAAGATTCTCCATTCATTTCCTATGTCGGTAATTTTTGACCGCGAAGGAGCCAAGTGTGTATGACCCTTTAACATATCCGAATCATGTCCATGATTTTTTTTTGTGTGTTCACATAGCTAATGCGACAAAAGTCACCATGTGTCATCCCATTCCGATGAAGCCACTATTTAAAAAATTTCGAAATATAAATTTTTTCGGTCAAAAATGACGAAGAGGCCCAGAGGGTTAATGTACAATAAAAAAAAAAAAAGTAGGCAGTATATACAACATACTGCACAGTACGCTTACCCTCCTGATGCTGGCGAAGGCGGGACCAAATGTTGTGTGTGTGTGCTGGATCGAATCCATTCTGGACGTTTCTGCAGCGTGCCTGATCGGGCGTACCGGTGATCACACAGAACAATACATGCGTAATCGCCACGATGATGGATCGCACGACCTGCGTGAGGTGTGGAGAGAAACTGAGCTGTACTCTGCTCTTACTCATCTCAAAGACCGTTAGAAAGCAGACTGCATACTAGTCTTAAATGGAATAAATAATAAAAGTACTATGCTAATAGGCTATTCTGAAATCAGACAATGTCTGTTTGTATTACAATCTGCATTTGATTGCCTTTTGTTAAACACAGCATTGAATTACAGGAGTACGGGGCTCCGCCTACCAATAGATTGATTGACAGCTTTCATGCACAGATTCTCAATCAGTGCCTTCCCAGGACTTTTACCACCAACGTGAGGCTGAAACAGAAAGGAGAGAGTTAGAAATGGCAGATTCTTCCCAAATGCATCATCCTGTAGGAAGTCTCACCATGTTCTTGTCCAGGTAAGCCATCTTCTCCTGCAGCTCCGGTGGCTTTATGTTGGGATACGGCATTCCAACCATAACAATACATCTAAACAAAAGCACAAAAGTGTTTCATTCAATGATTATTGTTCATTCATTTCTAGCATATTACTTATTACATACTGTGCAGTATACACTAAATACTATTTTTTACAAAACAGCAAGTGAAGCAGTATGCATCAAGCATTATTTTACTATAATATAGCATTCAGTAATATTAGTAGTAGTTTTATATTTTACATTTATTTTAATTTTAGTTTTCGTGTTGTTTAGTATTTTTATTTATTTATTTTCAGTTTCCATTTTTATTTCAGTTCTCATTTATTTTCATTACTTTCATTTTAATACTTAAAACAACAAAAAACTTCTCATACTTAAACTGGGGGAAAAAAATTAAAAATTGCCTTTGCAACTAATTGAAATAAGTTACATTTTAAAATGTTTGTATCATTATTATAATAAAGTATTGATATTATGAATTAGTTTTTATTTTTATATTTTGAATTTTTTTTGTATTTAGTTATTTTCATTATTTTTTGGATTTAGTAATTTTAGCACTTCAACAAACTAAAAAATGGAAATGTTGCAACTACTCGATTATTTTGCATATAACTAATTGAAATAAGTATATATATATATATATATATATATATTTTAATAGAATTAGTATCAGTTAATGAAAATAATAGTAATATATACTATATTGTATATGCAGTGAAATATTCTATATTGTTGTCATGTCGTAGTGTGCTTCATTGTATATGGCACATTTTTGGTATTTATGCATACTGCTTACAGTATACTGCAGTGATAGTATGGCATGCGATTCTGAACGCAGTTTTACCTGCCCAGGTTGTCAGAGAAGTTGATTCCTTCACTCATTTTCCCTCCTACTACAGAGAATAGCAGCACCCCTGTCTGGCCACTTCCGGCATTACTGCAGCGCTGCATTAATGTAACAACCCATCATTTACTGTAGATATAAACACACAGACCTGCTCTAATTTACTTGTTAGTATAGTAATATTTCCACACTAACACACCTGTATACACTTGGAATAGTCACTGAGCACTTGCTCAACCTGACTGGCTTTTTTCGGCTCCTGGAAAATCTGAAACGCAGAGAGCATCTTAACTCATGTATAAATTGACTTGGCACGGTAGTACTGGTGTTTGTGTACTTTCTTCTTAGACTCTAGCCTCTGTAGGATGCCAGTACTCTCCCAGTGTCCCAGAATCCTCTTCTCATATTCGTAGGAGGGGAAGAAACAGACCACACCCCCCGGCACTATGTTACAGAGGTTTGAGAGAACACGGCCCGTCTCCTCCATCTGAGATAGGTAACAGGTATAAAGATCATGCTAAACATATTTTTGTGTTATTTCCTTTTTTTTTTTTTTTTAAGAAGTCTCTTATGCACATCAAGGCTACATTTGACCAAAAAATACAGTGAAAACAGTAATATTGTGAAATATTATTACAACTTAAAATAACTGTTTTCAAATTTCACTACTTTTAAGGCTTTTTAAAAACTTTAAGACCAAGTTAAGAGAATGTAAGGAATTAAATTAAATGGAATACAATACATCAATATGTTACTTTTTAATTAATTTTACACACAAAAAAGTAGCTGATGAAATCATTTTTACTGCTCCTTCTGATCACACTGCACAAAAGTGATGTTCTTCCTCAGTATTTTTGTCAAATGTCTAAAAATTCTTAAATCAAGGTAGATGCAAAAATGACAAGAAATTAAGCGTTAGCGTTAGTTCTGGCAGGTCACGTGAGTCAAGCTTGCATCAGCTGATTCTCAGCTGATCACATCTACCTATAGGAATACGACACCTATCGCGGCATTCATATATAAGCTCTATTCAGTATTATTCAGCAGCTTTTCAGCTTGCTCCGGAGCAAATTACCCTCCTCCATCCCCAGCTCCACCTTTCGCCACAGTCAGGAATTAGCTTTCTGATATTCCTTGCTAATCAGACTCCTTTATCTTGAATAAAGTGTTACACTTAAATATCATTAAGTACATTAATGATATCTGCCTTGTTCTGTTCTGTTAACCCTATGGGGGTTATTGTTGCTGCTCTCCCTGCTCATTCATGACAGGCTGCATGGATGGGCAGGGAGGTTTTAGCCTAGAACAGAACCATACCGCCAAACCAAACTTTATGCTAAGTATCTATCATTTTGACGATAGTGGTCCTGACAGAAGTCTTGTTTTCTGATAAATGTATTAAAATTAAGTGAAATAATGATACAAAATGATCTACAATTACAAATAGCTGCAAATGGGCTCACAAAAATCAACTTAATTCCAATCAAAAACAAGCTTTCATATGCCATTTACAAATATTTGTTCTCGTTTTAAAGTTAAGTTTGTCAAAATAAAACAATACTTTATATAAGTGTACAACTGATGATACTTTGTGGCCATAATTTAAGACGAGCAGATTTTTGTCGTGTTTGCTTGCAACCATCTGTGGTAGTTTTAATTTGCTCATGTAAGTTTTACCATCTGTGGCGTGTCTCTAGTTTGAAAAGTGAACTCCAACTGTTGTCCTGAGGGGCCGGCGCAAAGGACTATGGGTAGGATGTTCTCAGGGGGTATGACATGACCTGAAACAATTATGCAAGAGTTACACACATAATAAGCAACACTGCAAAAGATAGCAGGAAGAAATATGCACAATACCATAAACTCACCACATGAGAACTCTAAAATACGGTCTTCTGTGACCCCGGCGGAAAATAGAAGCTGCTTTTTAAAATCAGCAATCTGCAAAATAATGAACACAAAATCAGTCTTGCTTTCAGCATGCTCTTCTACACACTGAGAGTCTTTAATATGTCCGTTTAAAGTTATGTAACTGAGACAGCTGTGTCACTGTGTCCAACAGTGCATGTGAAGTTTGTGTGTGTGCTGACGGGCTGCATGGTTCCCCCAGCGATGATCACGGCCCTGCACTCCTGGATGATCTGTGCAAAGTGAACTGCGGCGTTCAGCAAGAGAAACTTCAGACTGCTCTGAGAGAGACATGCTGGAGAAGAAAGGAGAATTATGCATGAGAGACATTTCATATGTGTATCCATGTGCATGTGATCGAATATTCACTTACCCTGCCTTTGTATCACGACTCGTCCGTCTTTAGTGAGGGCAAACAGGAAACTTTCAGCCAGCATCATTGGAGAAGCCATGATTCGTTTGTCTTCTACTGCCATCTGCTGCTCTGAAGCATCTAGAACATCAAATCCACACTGCTTCTCTGTGTAAAACCAGGGTGAATGAGGAAGTAAGTGTTGACTGAGACCGGACTGTACCTGTAGGTTTGTTCTGAAGCGTCTGCAGTAAGCGTCCCAGTCCTTCTATGCGACGGTTCTCTTTGTTCTTAGATCCGGAGTGTGTGTTTACACCACTGCCTTCGTATTTCTCCACAAATCCAAACAGCTACACAACACATGGATCAACTCTGTGTGTTTGTGTTCATTTTTTAAAATGTGTCATAAATGTGTTCTCATACTCACTTTTTGGCTGATCATGCTCTTCTCAAAATATTTCTGAACCTTCAAAAGATAGATTAAACCACATTAAGGACTCTACCAATGTCATTTTATAAATGTATAAATATACAGTAATATTGATACATATATAAAAATTCTAAATGAGAATGTTGCATTGGCATCTATCTGAAATAAAATAAGTTTAAGTTAAATTACTAAAATGACAAACTAAAATTAAAATAAAGCTAAAATATAAAAATGTATTTAAACTTAAAAATGAAAATAAGAGCTAATTCAAAATATTCATAATATAATATAGTATATAAATAATTGAAGTACACTAAAATAAACACACACACACATACAGTGGGTACGGAAAGTATTCAGACCCCCTTACATTTTTCACTCTGTTATATTGCAGCCATTTGCTAAAATCATTTAAGTTAATTTTTTTTTCCTCATTAATGTACACACAGCACCCCATATTGACAGAAAAACACAGAATTGTTGACATTTTTGCAGATTTATTAAAAAAGAAAAACTGAAATATCACATGGTCCTAAGTATTCAGACCCTTTGCTGTGACACTCATATATTTAACTCAGGTGCTGTCCATTTCTTCTGATCATCCTTGAGATGGTTCTACACCTACACCTCAGAATTGTGGCAAGGCACAGATCTGGCCAAGGTTACAAAAAAATTTCTGCTGCACTTAAGGTTCCTAAGAGCACAGTGGCCTCCATAATCCTTAAATGGAAGACGTTTGGGATGACCAGAACCCTTCCTAGAGCTGGCCGTCCGGCCAAACTGAGCTATCGGGGGAGAAGAGCCTTGGTGAGAGAGGTAAAGAAGAACCCAAAAATTTAAGGGGGTCTGAATACTTTCCGTACCCACTGTACATATATATATTATTTATAATAATCAAAGTTGGTGTAGTGTTGTTATTGTTAATTGAAATAAAGCTGAAATAAAATCTAATTGAAATATTTGATGAAAAAACTAAAACCCGAATGAGAAATTCGGCTGAGAAATGAGAAATACTGGCTCTGAAACAAAATGTTTAAGATGGATTATTAAAAATGACTAAAACATGACTTAAAAATGAAGATAATTAGAAACTTTTTTTTTTTAATGAATAAAAAACTGAAAAATAAAAATATAATGTAAAAAATAAACACAAATTAAAAATATTAATAAATACAGTAGTATATAAATAATACTGAGTCAGTGTAATACCTTAAAAAGGTTTATGTTATCAACTTGAGCCTTAAACAGGAAGTCGTTGATGGCTCGCTTCCTGTTGTGTAAAGGAATTCAAAATCAGAACACTTTATGAAGGACGAAAACATTTAGAAGTGAAAGGTAATAATCAAAGTTGGTGTAGTGTTGTTATTGTTAATTGAAATAAAGCTGAAATAAAATCTAATTGAAATATTTGATGAAAAAACTAAAACCCGAATGAGAAATGTTGCACTGGCTCTGAAACAAAATGTTTAAGATGGATTATTAAAAATGACTAAAACATGACTTAAAAATGAAGATAATTAGAAACTTTTTTTTTTAATGAATAAAAAACTGAAAAATAAAAATATAATGTAAAAAATAAACACAAATTAAAAATATTAATAAATACAGTAGTATATAAATAATACTGAGTCAGTGTAATACCTTAAAAAGGTTTATGTTATCAACTTGAGCCTTAAACAGGAAGTCGTTGATGGCTCGCTTCCTGTTGTGTAAAGGAATTCAAAATCAGAACACTTTATGAAGGACGAAAACATTTAGAAGTGAAAGGTTTCTTGTACTCTGCGTGCCGGTTGTGTTTGTTTACCTGGTTGGCAGGACTGAGCGTTCGGATTCTGACCCACTTTACCTGTTAACAGGAAACCACAGCAATAAATCAGCTAGATAAAATGAGATGGAACAAGATAAAATACACAAACAAAACAATCTGCCACACAGCTGACCTCCGAGTGTGCGCACAAGTCCCTCCAGCACAAAGAGGATCTGTTTGATGTACATCAGATTTCTGCAACCATTCAACACTATGATATTTACATTAAATCACAATGATAGTGTGACCTGATGTCTAAAACATTACTTTAGTAGCTAGCAGACATGCTGAATGACCTTTCATTATGCTGATTTCCTTTTCACATTAAAGGAAAGGTTTTGTTTCTTGAGCATCAAATCAGTATATTAGAATGATTTCTGAAGGATCATGTGACACTGAAGACTGGAGTAATGATGCTGAAAATTCAGCGTTGCATCACACGAATAAATAACATTTTAAAATGTATTACAACAGAAAATAATTATTTAAAATTGTAATAATATTTCACAATATTACTGTTTTTACTGCAGTTTTAAAACAAATAAATGCAGCTTTGGTAGCACAAGAGACTTTTTGACAGCATCAGATTGATTCCTTTTCATTGTGTGAACATTCTGTAAAAGTTCTCTTTTTGTGTTCCACAGAAGAAAGAAAGTCATACGGGTTTGGAACAACATGAGGGCGAGTAAATAATAAACTTTAGCCTAAATTAGTGTGTTGTATTTTTACCTGTAGTGCTCACAGTACTGAGAGAGCTCTGAATGAGCCCTGCAGAGCTGAAAAATGAGAAACACACATCAGTTAACCAGCAATCTGACTACACTAGATCTGATCAGTGAGTATGTGTGTCCGTGTACCTGTGCTCCACTGATTTCTGTGCTGTGTATAGCTGAGATGCTGTCAGTCAGATTATGAGCCTCATCTATAATCACAATCTGATCCTTTAGTTTGATCCCGGATGCTTTGCGGGTGGAAGCATGGAGCAGCGACTGACACGGCAACACCACCACCTGAGAAAGAGAAAGACTGAAAGCACAGGGTTGTATATGAGCGAGAGTGTGTTGCATCAGGTGTGTGTGTACCTGTGCTGCTGGTATGGCCATCCTCGTGCTGTAGTAAGGACACGTGTGTATCTCCCGACCGTGGTGCAGGAGCTGCTCCACGTCTCGCACCTTCACCAGCACCTCGTCCCTCATCGCCATCAAACTTTCAAAACCTGAGAAGGGACACGTCGCCTTGGCAACGCCGCGTCGACGTTTCGTCTCAGAGTCTGACGCCTTTTCTTGTTTCTCTGCAGATGGAGGTCAGAACTTCCACATTTAGCTCATGTCATTCTCGCCTGATTATGTTATCATTGGGTCATTTGAAATCAGCAGAGTTTGAATTGGCAGAGACTGTGGTGACGTTTCAGACCGTGTTTGTTTTTCTGCATTTCTAAACAGCAGTCGTTCATCATTTGGACGTTTCCGAGCCGGACGACCTCTGGATTAATGCACAGGGTCTATAAACGGCAAAATGACAAACATCATCTAATTGCCCGTTTATAGATGCATAAGAATTTATTGTTGAAAATTGGCCTTGCATTGCGGCAGCACTGATTTTCCACAAAAAAATGTCAAAGCAGAATTTTTGTTATAGACACTCATTATAAAATATTATAGCATGTTAAAACTGATTATATAATGATCATATCATTATATACTACTGTTTAAAGCTTAGACTTATTTTTTAAGAAATTAATACTTTTATTTAGCAAGGATGCTTTAAACTGATCAAAAGTGACAAAAACATGCTATTTTAAATAAATGCTGTTCTTTTGAACTTTCCATTCATCAAAAAAAAATCCTTAAAAAAAAGTTTCCATAAAACTATTAAGCAGCACAACTGTTTTCAACATTGATAATAATGAGAAATGTGTCTTGAGCAGCAAATCAGCATATTAGAATGATTTCTGGAGGATCATGTGACACTGAAGACTGGAGTAATGATGCTGAAAATTCAGCTTTGATCACAGGAATAAATTGCATTTTTAAAATATATTTAAATAGGAAGCAGTTATATAAAATTGTAATAATATTACTGTTTTTACTGTATTTTTTAAATCAAATAAATGCAGCCTTGGTGAAAAGAAACTTATTTCAGAAACACTAAAAAGTCTTAAGACCCCAAACGTTGGTATGTGTTCAATTATTGTTAGTGTTTTTTTTTATTAATAGTGATAAAAGTATCACAATGACAATTCTGTGTGCATGTTTACCTGTCTGGAGCCCAGGTTAACCAAGCAAACAGCGGCCCCGTATGGACTCTTCTGCAACTCGTGCACAAACTGAGCCATCTGAGAGTGAGTTCAGCTACAGTAATAAATCTAAAGATGTAAAACATATTGTTAAACATGCACAAACGCCTTGTTCACCAATGCAGGGTAGAAAGTTTTAACATGTACCTTAGTAACAAGATCCTCCTCCAGATCATCATCATCCTCATCACACAGCCTGCGGAGGAAACCCTATGAGAACTCAAGGCTGGAGAAAACACACTCATCCAGTCATCCATAAACACAAGCAATACCTGCTCTTGGGTGTGGCCTCATCATCACTCTCATATTCTGCTACAATAAGCCCCTCCTCCTCTGGATTGTGTGTCTCTGACTCCGCCCCCTCTTTGCTTAGCTGCAGTAATTTTACAGCCTCATCTTCTTCACTGGCCTGTTAAAGGTACAATAAGCAACCTGATACTTTTATTGGGTAAATGTAATATCCATTAACAACTGAAATAGCAGATCCATACTCAAATGATTTATGATTTGTGAAGAATTAAGAACTAAATCATAAAACCTTGTTTATTTCCAGGTAAAGATGATAAAAAAAAAAAACTGATCCCACTATTCATGCACTCACTTTTCTCTTCATGGCATATCTGAGCTGGGCATTGTGTCGGATCACCTCCAGATTAAAGGTACAATAAGCAACCTGATACTTTTATTGGGTAAATGTAATATCCATTAACAACTGAAATAGCAGATCCATACTCAAATGATTTATGATTTGTGAAGAATTAAGAACTAAATCATAAAACCTTGTTTATTTCCAGGTAAAGATGATAAAAAAAAAAACTGATCCCACTATTCATGCACTCACTTTTCTCTTCATGGCATATCTGAGCTGGGCATTGTGTCGGATCACCTCCAGTCTCTCTTCTCGCTTCTTCCGTTTCAGCTCTTCATCCTGAATGAAATTGAGGACAAGCATGATATTTGTTTTCATTTGTTAGACAGGAGTTTTCCTGATCATATATGATCATTATTGTGCGAAGGACCCCCATCGTAAATGTAAAAAGCACCTAGATATTTTAATAGACTCAATTTCTAAATAATTAAATTAAATATTATTTGGAAATTGTTTTATTTATTTTTTTACAATGCATTATTAAATGTTCTACTCTATATTAAACTATCTTGTTAAATGTAATATTTATTTTATTGTTTAGTCCACATTTTTTCATTTATATTAATACAATATTTTTTTACCAAATTATTTATTTATTTAAATTAATTTGTTTATTATTTATTTGTCATTTTTGTATTTGTAAAGCAAGGGACCACTATCCTAAAATTTAAAAGGCAGCTAGATATTTTAATGTATAAGACCCTATTCATAAATAATTAAATATTATTTGAAAATAATATTTTGAATATATTTATTTTTTAACATTACATAACTACAATTTTCTACTCACTATAGTACTGTTAGATGTATTATTTATTTATCTGATTATTTTAATCATTTTTTTATTTTGTATTATTTTATTATTATTTATTTGTAATGCGAGGTACCCCATCCTGCAATTTAACAGACAGCTATTATATATATATATATATATATATATGTATATGTGTGTGTGTGTATTATTTTGAAAATATTTTGGGTGTTTTTACATTCCAATATTACATTTTTACTTACTATAATACTGTACTGTTAGATGTATTATTTATTCATATATTTGATTATTTTAAATGTATTTTAATATAAAAAAATAATTTTATTTATTTGCATTTTTTTACACTGCTTTTCTCTAGCTCAGATCCAGGTTGAAAGCCCCGGCACATGACTTGTTCTGATGAACTGTAAGAGGCACATAATAATTCTCATACCTTTAACTTGTTCACAATGTCTCGCTCTGCTTTCTTCTGCACAAACTCAGACACCCAGGCCGGCTCTGATGTTTGGCTGGTGCTGTTCTCCTCCTTCACAGCATCACACTTCTTCTCGGGTCCATCCTGAAGTTTAGCAGCCTGCAGTTTCTTCTGCTCCTCATAGTTTCTCAGCCATGTCAGTGCACCACACATAAGACTCAGAGATGTTCCCTGCAGGATCAAACACAAGACAGCTTAAACATTCACTGTCAACTTAAAAGAGCCGTGTAAAGGGCCTCCATGAAGCTCTCCTGGATGTGATTGGGCTGGAAAGGGAAAGGAAACCGACTACTCTTGCTCTCCATGTCACATAATCAGGATCAGCTCAGATTCCTGCATACACCACATACACTGCATTTGGCCGAGTCAAACTGACAATAAACTCCTCACAGAGTCAACGGAATATGACTTAAGTTCATATCTAAATCTGTCGCTTTCCCCGTGTAATTACATTGAGATCACAGAGGGCAACAAGGAAATATCACATGTTATTTCATATAAAAGAAAAACTAGATCCACAGCGTAAACGTCCTCGAACAGCCGCGCCAGTCTTCTGCTTCAGCCAATGAAAACGAGGAAAAACTTCTTATAGGGACCAGCGTCAAATTATACTCTCTCATAAAAACCGAAATATGAAACTCCCGATTTCTATTTCTAGAACGTCTTCCGTTGATTCACTAGTTATCATTCTTTTATTTAAACATAAGTTATGTTTTCTTTGAAGTCGTCTGTTTGTTTGAAATTTTATCGTATTTATACTATTGTATTTTAGTAGTCGGTTTCCTTTCCCTTTCCAGCCCAATCACATCCAGGAGAGCTTCATGGAGGCCCTTTACACGGCTCTTTTAAGTTGACAGTGAATGTTTAAGCTGTCTTGTGTTTGATCCTGCAGGGAACATCTCTGAGTCTTATGTGTAGTGCACTGACATGGCTGAGAAACTATGAGGAGCAGAAGAAACGTCCTCGAACAGCCGCGCCAGTCTTCTGCTTCAGCCAATGAAAACGAGGAAAAACTTCTTATAGGGACCAGCGTCAAATTATACTCTCTCATAAAAACCGAAATATGAAACTCCCGATTTCTATTTCTAGAACGTCTTCCGTTGATTCACTAGTTATCATTCTTTTATTTAAACATAAGTTATGTTTTCTTTGAAGTCGTCTGTTTGTTTGAAATTTTATCGTATTTATACTATTGTATTTTATGATCTCACTGTTAGTATAATTTATATACTATTTATGCTATTCATATTTTGAATTAGCTTTTTTTTTTTTTTTTAATAATCGTGTTATATACTTTTGTCATTTTTATAAGCTTTGTTTTTATATATATTTTGGAAAGTGTACAGTATAAATACAAATGAGTATTTTTAACATAAGTGTATTATTCTTTTTTTATTACAACACTGAATACAGTATATAGTAGGGGTGGGAGAAAAAATAGATTCTCCGATGCATCGCGATTCTCTCTTCAACGATTCTGAATATTTCAATCATTCGGAGCTTGGTTTTCCCCCGCAATTGGCATGTGTGCACACTAGAGACGCAGTATGGCAAGCCGTTTTGACTTTTATTCATTCTCAGGATATGAATTCTTGATATCAACAATTACATTTTCACTAGTTAAAATGTTCATTCTTGATATCAGGAATTAGATTTCTACTAGTAACAATTGCTATTTTTGATATCAGCAACTACATTTCCACTAGTAACAATGTTAATTCTTGATATCAACAATTACTTTTCAACTAGTAAAAACTATAATTCTTGATATCTGTAATTGTATTTTCACTAGTTAAATGTCACCATAGGCTGCCATTCAAAATCAATTGTTGATATCAAGAACTGATTTCTTACTAGTTGAAATTCCAACTTCACATATCAGAAATACAATTCTTACTAGTAAAAACCTTTATTTTTGATATCAGTAATCACATGGTTACTAGTACGGATGTTTCTTCTTGATATCAACAATTTGATTGTCACTAGTGACAATTAAATTGTTGATATCAAGAATTAACATTTCAACTAGTGACAATGAATTCTTGATATCAAAAATAAAGGTTTTTACTAGTAAGAATTGTATTTCTGATATGTGAAATTGGAATTTCAACTAGTAAGAAATCAGTTCTTGATATCAACAATTGATTTTGAATGGCAGCCTATGGTGACATTTAACTAGTGAAAATACAATTACAGATATCAAGAATTATAGTTTTTACTAGTTGAAAAGTAATTCCTGATATCAATAATTAACATTGTTACTAGTGGAAATGTAATTGCTGATATCAAAAATAGCATTTGTTACTAGTAGAAATCCAGTTCCTGATATCAAGAATTAACATTTTAACTAGTGAAAATGTAATTGTTGATATCAAGAATTCATATCCTGAGAATGAATAAAAGTCTAAACGGCTTGCCATAGACGCAGACGTCATTGCACAGAATTTGCGCTGGGAGACACGTGCACATTGCTTGACAGTGTGTGCTTCCACCCGCAGTTATTTCAGTATTTTACTTTAGATATGCTTTTATTTATGCCGTTTGGAATGCAGTACTATTAGATGCACGAAACTCGCGCACTGACACTTTCATGTGCACTTTGTGTTTGTTGTCATGAAGCTCGAGCGCGACTGCGGTTAAATGCACTTGCATCTCCGAATACTTTTATATGAAATTGATGTAAATACAGTCAGTTATGTTTTCAGAGCAGGACAGAACATCTGATATATCGAAATAGATCTGTGCATTAGTGTAAATGCAGCCTGTTAAAGCTGCCACTGTCTATGATCGCATCGATAATAATCAAATGGCAATAATGCGGAGGAAAAAAGAAAACCCCATAACTAGCCTATTGTCTGTAAACTTTGATTCACACCCCTAGCTATTTTTTAAGTTGGCAGTACTGACATACAGAGATTCCAACTATAAACAAAAAGCATAGAAACTGCAATTTTGGTTCAAATGTAAAATTGTAAAGATGTATTTGCACCGCAGAAGAATTAGAAAAAAATGTAGATCAAGAACAGTTTTGGAATCGGATCACGAAGTGCCTAAAGATTCCCACCCCTAGTATTTAGTGGGAAACTGTATAGTTATAAATATCATCAGGTGGTATAGTAGACAGGCTATATATATATATATATATATATATATTCGTGGAACACACAACACTAGTATACATTTATTTAACACATACTTATTTACATTTCAAATTTGCACATCATATATGTACATTAAAAATTGTCTATATTATATTATGTTTTTGCACATTGTCTATTTTTATAATATTCTTTTTATTATCTGTGTCCTGTCTTGTCACGGTCATTCTGTTGCACTGTGGAGCTTCAGTCACTAAAACAAATTCCTCGTATGTGTAAACATACCTGGCAATAAAGCTCATTCTGATTCATATATCCCACCAAATCAGGGAGGGCTAATAACTTTAAAAATCACAATAATATTAATACACACTGTATACAAAAAGAGCACTGGGCAATTCACCACAATAAAAATATAGTAGATCACGAAGTGCCTAAAGATTCCCACCCCTAGTATTTAGTGGGAAACTGTATAGTTATAAATATCATCAGGTGGTATAGTAGACAGGCTATATATATATATATATAATCGTGGAACACACAACACTAGTATACATTTATTTAACACATACTTGTTTACATTTCAAATTTGCACATCATATATGTACATAAAAAATGTCTATATTATATAATGTTTTTGCACATTGTCTATTTTTATAATATTCTTTTTATTATCTGTGTCCTGTCATTCTGTTGCACTGTGGAGCTTCGGTCACTAAAACAAATTCCTCGTATGTGTAAACATACCTGGCAATAAAGCTCATTCTGATTCATATATCCCACCAAATCAGGGAGGGCTAATAACTTTAAAAATCACAATAATATTAATACACACTGTATACAAAAAGAGCACTGGGCAATTCACCACAATAAAAATATAGTAACAATAATCGTGCTAGTCCTGCAACACAAAAGCTTATTGTAAGTACCTTGAATTGAGCATTTTCATCAATAAATTCTTTAATCCAATCAAATACCTTTAAAACAACTGGATCTACGAAAGAGGAATTAAAAACCAACCGGATGGTTCTCCTTTAAGAGACCTATAAAACAAACCTTTATGAAAACCACCATCTTCATAAATATTCATGAGAAAACACTTAATGATTCTTATTACCTGATCTTACCCGCATGCTTGTTTGTAACATCAATGGATGAATGAGATGAGAGAATGTTATTCTACTGTGCTTTATAGCACATGCAGAATTACGCTAGCCCACAGACTTGTGGGAAGTGTAGTCCCAAACTCATTCATCACCCTGTTACATATACATACTCTCTTTAAACACTGATAAATAAGAATCCTTTACTGTCAGTTTGTCTGGTATAGACTATAATTCCTATGCTTTGTATTTGATGGCCATTAAAAAAAACAGAATCTTTGAAACGTCAAAAATAACTTTCAATATTTAACCTTATATAAATGTTTATTTTCTCTAGCTTTTGGTTTTTATTTTATTGTTACTGCTTTTATTATTTATATATGTCTTGTTTAATTGTATATATTTTTAGTTGTTGTTCTATTCTTGTTACAAGTTCATGTACGAAAAAAAATGTGTAATCTGGCTAGAAAAACATGTCTACCATTTTTTTCGTTTTTGACTGTGGTTAAGAGTTTAGTGACGGTGCCTGAGGTTGCAGTCAGTTCTAGACGCTACCATCGCCGTCCTCTCTCTCTCAGCTCTGGAAAGTTCGCTGAGTCGCCTCAGTTTCCAGCGGCGGGCCGAAAACGTTATATAAACGCCTCGCACAGCTCGTCTGCGGACTCAAAAACTACATTTAACAAGCACGAACCGTCAAATGCAAGCTGTGGATCACAAAATCCATTCCTAATAGCGATATTAATCCCATTTAGCCCTGCAGACGTCGAGTCTCCAGTGATTTCTGTAAAGGAAATATCTCAGAGAGACACTCTGTGAGGAGAGTGGATCTACTTTTCTGTGCTGTTTCGAAGGAAATACTCATATTAAATCAAAAATGACTGCAGAAGAGGTGGTGAATGAAGGCTGTAGCATCCCCATCGAGGGTGAAGACATCAGCCCGAAGAAAGATGGAGGTGTTTTAAAGGTAAATACTGCAGTGCAATGAGCCGCATTGACTCCGTGAAGGAGGTGTGACTGACTGAATGCATGTTAGAGACAGTATTTCTCTCTGTTGGCTCACTTTACTACAGCTGTATGCACTAAAATGTGAATAAATGCATCTCATTTGTTTAAACATTGCTAACACAGCCTGTTGCTAATGTTGCAGCATTGCTAGATCTTTCTAACCAGCTTGTTGACCTTAAAGGGACAGTTCACCCACCAAAATGACCGTTTTATCATAATTTAATTATTCGAATGTCAAACCAAACTTATTTGACTTAATTTTGTATGTGCAACAGAGAATGAGATGGTACGCAAAACATTTGCGGTTCTTAGCTTCGGTCACCATTCACTTTCATTGCCTTTCGTCTTATACAACGAAAGCGAATGGTGACTGATATTGTCATTATGTCTAAAATGTCTTTTTGTGTTTTAGAGACAAACAAATAAAGTATTTTAAGTTTGGAACAACATGAGGACGAATAAATGATGACAGAAATCTTATTTTTAAGTGAACTTTACTTTTAAGTGTGTTACAGTGTTGCATTTTTATTTGTGCAGATTAACCACATCAAAAACACCACAAAAACAGCAAAAAAATACCACAAAAACAACATAAACATTAAAATGTCTTCCTTTTTGTATGTATATACAAGTGCCACGTTTATGTAATGAAATGAGTGGCAGTTTAGAGAGTATGCACATGCAGGTCATCATGTAGTTTCTGGTAACTTTCAGGTTGGTGTTTTCAGTGATTCAGACAGGAATTACTTGTTTGGGATAATTGAAGACTTTCAATGTAATGCATTTGAGAAATATTAATCCGAGTGAGCTGTATTTATAATGTGCAATAAGGCACACCTATGCAATTTCAAAGTAATTTACTATATACAGACATAGTTTAAATATAGGCCTGTTTGTTGTTTTTAAGTAATATATCATAAATGTAAGCATCAGGCATGAACATTTTTCTGTCTGCGGTTTTTGAAGATTGACAGATCACGGGTGTAATGCAGAGCGGCCTACAGATTGATGATTAATCTCTTTCTCTCTTCTACAGATGGTCAAGAAGGAGGGTACAGGCACTGAGTTGCCTATGATCGGTGATAAAGTATTCGTACACTATGATGGAACGCTGCTTGATGGCACGCAGTTTGACTCCAGCCGTGATCGAGGAGAGAAGTTCTCCTTTGAGCTGGGCAAAGGTGGGTGTTGTGAGAGTGAAGTGGATTGAATGTTTATCTACCCTCTCTGACATTTAAACAGGTTGTTGATGCTGTAATTTATATGGAAATAACACCTGTTATGATGAGTTAAAGTAGCGACAGATCATTTTTAATGATGACGTAATTTTTTAGGCTAACCTGGAAGTTATCATCACCCTGGTTCCCTTAATGGAAACCCAATTGGATTTTTACATTGGCTTTTGGATTATTGTGGAAAATAAGCACAGTGAGCTTAAGAATTTTGAACCCTAAATACATTCGGCAGAAGTAAAAAGCTAAACATAGGCTATAAATACACACTGACACAGAAATAAATTTTAAATACAAACTACATCACAGTTTGAGCTAGAATAGTTTGCAAAAGCGCGATTATAAAAATGAAGAGGCCATCCCCAACAACCTCTGTAGTCCAATTTTAAGACAAGTAAAAGCTTTATAAAAATCACAAGGGGGTATTACTGATGAATTTTATGCCATAGAATAAAACGTCAAAATATCTGTGTTAACCACAAACTGTATTTTAAGCATTTAACCAAAAATCCATTCAAAAAAACCATTGATTTCGGGATGATGGAAACGGATGTTCTAAAATGCTAACTCGTTTATGGGCTTTGGCTTACAAAATACGTCTTTCATATTGTGTTGTACATTCGACTCAAACAAAACATCAAAAAAGATGGGTTTGGCAAGGATTTGGTTCTTGCATCGGTTGTTGATTGGATGGAGGCAGATCTGAATGTGAGCTTGCAGTTGATTGTAAGGAAGGGCTGGGGTTTAAGAACACCAAATGATTGGAGAAGTCAGTCATTTCACTGGAACATTGACATACTGATTAAAAATTATGAGGTCAAAAAATGCATGCACAAATTGTTCACTGTATACATTTAGAAAATACGGTTCATTTCTATTTCTTGCCAACTTTAAACCATCTTGAACTTAACCATGCACATTGTGGGAATTGCAGGGCATGACGCAGTTAGAAAATTCAGAATAGATAAAAATTGTCTAGCATGCAAGTCAACCATATGAAACCATTATTTTCTCTTTCTCACAGGTCAGGTGATCAAAGCATGGGACATCGGTGTGGCCTCGATGAAGATTGGCGAGATCTGCCAATTGATTTGCAAACCCGAGTATGCCTATGGAGCTGCTGGCAGCCCACCCAAAATCCCACCCAATGCTACACTTGTGTTCCAGGTGAGGTCCAGATGCATGCAAACAGGATATTCAGAATATTGAATTGTATAACTACAAAATTGTCAGGAGTTTGTGTATTGACGTGCCCATTTATTTGTCTGGCAGGTGGAGTTGTTTGAGTTTCATGGGGAGGACATCACAGATGAAGAAGATGGTGGAATTATTCGCAGGATCATCACTAAGGGGGAGGGTTACACAAAGCCTAATGATAGTGCATCTGTGGAAGGTAAACCACTCTTCTTATTCCTACAACAATCAATAAATGAAGAGCAATTCATCTATGTCAGTCTGCAAGGGTCCACCGAATGAGTAAAGCAAATGTTATCAGAAGTGAATCTAATTTAATGAAATGGTTGACCCAAAAATTGCTTTCTCCAGTGAACTATTCCTTTAGTCGTTCAGTCTTAGTGCACCCTTTGCAGTAGTTAATTTTTCTGTTTCCTTGGGTTAGTGTGGTTGGAGGGCCGTCACGAGGAGCGTGTTTTTGATAAGCGTGAGCTGAAGTTTGAGGTGGGAGATGGACCGAGTTTGGCTCTGCCTCCAGGCGTGGAGAAAGCCCTGCAGGCTATGGAGCAGGGGGAAGAGGCGCTCTTCACCATCAAACCAAAGTAAACACACGTTTCCTACACCTGCACTCAGTATCTGTTGATGTCCATGTTTTTGTTCATTTATTTATGTGTGTGCATCAATCTCAGGTATGGCTTTGGAACTGATGGCAGCGACAAATTCAACATTCCACCTAATGCTACGTTGCAGTATAAAATCAAACTGAAAACATTTGAGAAGGTCAGTGTTTCCTCCTAAATAAAAGCAGTGCACAGCAGAATTCACTCCTGCTTTACTCAGGAAAATGTCAGTATATGGGATGTTATGTTATTTTATGGAACTTCTGTATGTAATATAACACAATAATGTGTGTTCTAATTCATATAAAAAAATCATGCTTTAAGATTAATTACAGTCTGTAAGTGGTCATTTAGGCAGTAATGTCTGTACACAGTCATTGTCATGAGCGGATATGAGTCCAAGATACTGTGTTCTCTCACACAGGCCAAAGAATCCTGGGAGATGAACACGACTGAGAAACTAGAACAGAGTGCCATCGTCAAAGAGAAAGGAACTCAGTATTTTAAGGTAGCGGAAATGTCATGCATACTGTTGTGTATTCATACATCCCATAGTAGACTGTTTTAAGAATCAGAGTGTGTTTTGTGTGCACAGGAGGGGAAATACAAGCAGGCAGTTATGCAGTACAAACGCGTTGTGTCCTGGTTGGAGCACGAGTCCAACTTGCAGCCGGAGGACGAAGAGAAAGCCAAAGCGTTGCGATTGGCTGCTCATCTCAACCTAGCTATGTGCTGCTTAAAGCTGCAGGAACCAAACCCTGCCCTCGAGAACTGTGACAAGGTAGGAAATGAACAACATTTTTGATGCTTATGCATTGTCATGGTTACACAGTCATATTGAAGAGCTGCAAAAGTATGTTTTAAGATTTCTATTTGGCTTTTTATTCCAATTTTTATTTTTTTTAGCGCTTGTTCATTTTTAATTTAAGTACTTTTTAAATTGAATATATTCTGTTTTAGTTACATTTCTAATTTTAGTTTACTCTTTTTCTAATGTTTGTGTGTATTATATCATTATAAAAAAAATAATGCAGTTAGAGTTTCTCTTCATTGATATTCACTCTTGAATCCTAATTTGCTGGTAATATTAAAAAGAGACCTTCATTGCATTCTGCCAAATTTCTCCTGGTTTCTTTTTGTTTTCTGTATTTTTTTTTGTGTGTGTAAAGGCACTGGAGCTGGACGCAAATAACGAGAAGGCTTTGTTTAGGCGAGGAGAGGCACTGGTTGTCATGAAGGAGTTTGACAGGGCGAGAGCAGACTTCCAGCGCGTCACTCAATTGTATCCAGCCAATAAGGCTGCGAAGAGCCAGATCACGCTCTGCCAGAAACATATCAAAGAGCAACACGAGAAGGACAAACGCCTCTACGCCAACATGTTCCAGAAGTTTGCAGAGAGAGACGCCAAAGTAAGTGTCTAGCTCTTAGTCACTGCACAAAAGATTTACCCGCCAGATATCTGTTGTCTTCTATCTAATGTTGTTGGGGGGTTTTTGTGTGTGTGTGTGTGTGTGTGTGTTTTTATTTTCTAGAAGGAGGCGGAGCAAGAAAAGGAGCAGGAAAAGAAACAGAACGGTAGTGCAATGGAATTAGATGAAAACGGAGCCCAGGAACAAACCGCAGCATAATAGCATGCTTGTGTGCGCGTTTGTATTATTTACTGTCTTTTGTGTTAAGTTTTTTGTTTTTTTTGTACCTTCTATAATATCTGTCCCTCTGAAGCGACTGTGTCTGTGCGAGTGAGGACGCATACTTGCTTTGGTTTCTAATCTAATATAGCAAGTGGTTTGCTTTTGTACTGTGGCCAGACCCTTGTGGCCAGGTGTGCACTCGCATATGATTGCACAAGTGTATGAATGTTTGTGTGTGCGATACTGTAAGGCAGCTAGTCGGCCTGGCCGTGTTCTCTCTGAGAGATGGTGGAAATAAAGCAGACTTGTTTTCAGTCTGTAGCCTGTACTGCAGCCTCTCGCTTCGGCCGCAAAACCATCCTTAGAAACTCTTGAGTCACACTGCTGTACAATAAAGCGCTTTTCTGTCCTGTCACTAAACTTTACGTAAAGTGCATGGAAATGATTGCCAGGGCAAAAAGACTGTTTTGATTTGTTTATTTCCTTTAATAAGAACATCTTTTCACTGTTAAATTCTCTGTTTAATGTATCACAACTGGAAGCATTTCCATAGTGAATCTCTGCTGAAGTCTTACAAGCAAACCACGCACTTTTGCTGTGAAGAATCATCTCGTTTCTGACTTTTCTGTCCTGTCACTAAACTTTACGTAAAGTGCATGGAAATGATTGCCAGGGCAAAAAGACTGTTTTGATTTGTTTATTTCCTTTAATAAGAACATATTTTCACTGTTAAATTCTCTATGTTTAATGTATCACAACTGGAAGCATTTCCATAGTGAATCTCTGCTGAAGTCTTACAAGCAAACCACGCACTTTTGCTGTGAAGAATCATCTCGTTTCTGCTTCACTCGTTTTCTGTGTGCGGCCTTTTTGGTGAGATCGTTCTACTGCAGAATATCATCAATATAGGGCTGAGATGTTGGCCATTTTAAAATGCAAGGTGAGAACTTGAACTTAGACCTGCAGTCTGTCTTTTTGTTTTGCGGTTTTGTCGCTTGTATTTTCATCTTTTTGTGGACAAGATTCCCCATGATTTCTCCATGATCGCACGTGCACACTGTAATCAGATGGTGAATTGTCACGACAGAAGATGCTCTGTGTGACCGAGCTCAAGCAGGACAGTAGTGCTGTAGTGTGGTTTGTGTGGGTTAAAGCGAGGCATACAGATAGATTCTGTTCCCATGTCCTTGATGCGCCTCTGATGTTGACTAGAACAATAAAACAAATTCAAAATCCTCCTGCTGTAATGTCTGATTTGTAGCCTTTAGTACAGTGTGAAAGTAGTACAAAATGTGTCTATCTCTCCAAAGATAAATTATAAGCCAGAGGAATCCATAAAAGTCAAGTCACCTTTATTTATATAGCGCTTTTAAGAATACAGATTGTGAAGGAAATAGATGCATTCGATGAACCAGTACTACTGCAGTCAGCTAAAATACAGAAACGATAGAAACAAAGCAAATTTCACAAATTTCAATCATAAAAATTATTTTGAAGTAGAATGACTGAAATAGTATTTTCTTGTAAAACCTCCAATGATCTTTTTTTTTTTTTTTTTTTTACAATTTTCTTTTTTATTTATTCTTTCTTCAATTTCTTTCCTATTCCTGTTTTCTTAACTGTCGTTTTTATTTAAGAACCATGGTGCTCATGGTCTTAGGCACCTGAAAAAATAAAATTGACTCTATTATAATAAATATACCTTTTTATAATTTAAATCAATTTTAAGTTAAAAAAATTTATTGAAAATTGCTAATAGGGAGTAAAAAATCATTTCAAAAACATTCCTGTAATCACAAATGACTGGGAAAAATAGTGTAAACCCTGAAGAGCATTACTGAAATTTCTGTAATTTAATTATTTATAATTATTGTTTATTGTAATATATTATCACTCCTAGTTTCTGTACATGAAGTTTGAAACTGAGCAGCTTTGTCATTACAATTTCAGTAATATCCCTTCAAATATAGTTTGACAGTAGGGGGAGCCTTGGACTCAAAAAGATTGAGCACCACTGCATTAGGCCAACTTGTTTCGATAAGTTTGTCTATGAAACCTTCACCAACTTACCATAATCATGCAAACAGCTGGCATTTGAGAAGGAAAAGACTAATGCAGAAATAACTGCACAACTGCTAAATCAGAAAATGTATTAGCCAAGTTGTACTTAACAGGGGCTTTGCCTCGATGGTTCTATAAAAGTGTAAACATGCCAAGCATGTGTGATATATAACTACATCTGCAGGGTGTGTTAGAGTGCATCTATAGTGAGAAGAATAAATATAGTGTATATACACTGTAAGTAGAGTCTAGCAGCAATGAAAAGAAAAAGTGAAAAATGGAAATAATGCATTGCTACACAACAAGCTTTTTTAGTAAAGTGCATTTTCATGGAACCTGTAAATTCTAGGAGTTAAATGATCCTTTCTAGGAGGAATACAAGGATGCAGTTGTATATAGGATACAAATTTAATCCATGTTAGACTAGTTTTGTTGATTAAAACATTTGCATGATAATTTTGAGCGAGTTTGTTTGAGTCATGTTTTGCCAACATTGACCAAATCAAACCAAATAGCCAGTAAAACCTGAAAACACCTACATTGTAACAATCAGCCAGCAGTCCCCCCATAAGGAAATGGCTTAAATCACATACTAAATAATGAATGAATAATAATATAAATCTCAAATGCACTAAGGTTTCTGTGAGGGTTGGGTTTAGGATTATCATTAGCACAATCTGGAAACCACAATCAAAAGGAAAACTAATTTTGTGTGTGTGTGTGTGTGTGTGTGTGTACCTGTTTTTCTATTCTGGTGGGGACTTAAACCTGAATACACACAGACTCACGGGGACTCGTGTCACGGTGGGGACCTAAATTGAGGTCCCCACGGGTAAACAAGCTAATAAATCACACAGAATTAAGTTTTTTGAAAATCTAAAAATGCAGAAAGTTTCCTGTGAGGGGTAGGTTTAGGGGTAGGGCAATAGAATATACGGTCTGTACAGTATAAAAACCATTACGCCTGTGGAGAGTCCCCACAAGGATAGCAAACCAGACAGTGTGTGTGTGTGTGTGTGTGTGTGTGTGTGTGGAGAGGACATCTAACCTCAGGTTGCTCCAAGGGGATTTTCAATATAATGAGTCCGTCTCTATTGATAAAAGCATCTGCTAAATGACGGCTTTTTACTTTATTACTCAACGTCATGATAGTAAACATTGTATGTTAAAACAAATACAGATAACATGCTAAATGAATTTTTTTTTGACTCACATATGTAAACTAGGGGTATTAAAAAACCTCCCTTTCACTACATAAAAATAGCACAGTAAATATGAGAAGGGTTAGATTACAATTACAAATATCTTAACTGAGGAGTATCAGTTTTAAATATACTTTATATGAAAAATATAGCATGCGTTTTAAGGTTAAATAAAATGTTGTACTATTAACCTAAATCAAACTCCTATATTTTTATATTAATGAAAATGTACAGCTTCTCTAACCAAGGGTGATTTTATGTCACTGGCTTTGAAAGCATGAGTTTTTCCCATGTCTGCCTGCAGTGGGTCACTTGGTTACACAATGGTCACTGGGGACGGTAAAGTCCCCAGGCAGATATGATTGTTGGTCAGTGATATATCTGCCAAGCACATCTCTGTTTTTTCTTTCATGTCTCACATTCAAATGTGTAGCTCATCCCACATCTGCTGGAAATGCCACCGAAGACAATAAACCTGCATGCAAAACAACCTGCAGCAAGAGTAGCAGGTCATACAGGTTTATCCAGATCAGCAGTGCTGCACAACACATCCAAACATATTACTTTGTCCTGTAAGGACTTTTAGGAGGCAATCCCAGTTTCTTGTGAATTAGCATTTAAAAAAAGAAAAGCAACTGTTATTAAATTTAAGGAAAGCTGTTTTTAAATGTTCTTATTTTATTTTAAATGTTGTTTTTTATTTCCAAATATATAAATACGAAAAAAAAACAATTATAATAAGTAAATGACAAAATAATAAAATATTACATCTCGACAAAGTACATCGTATTCTTTAACTAAACAAAGAAAAGGACAGCAAAAGTTTACTGTCTTAACTAAGAGCTTTGAACTTGATAATAAATAGCCTAAATGACACAAAATAAAAAATAAAAAATAGCCTATTTCGACAAAATAGATAGCATTCTTTAGCTAAACAAATGAAAACGGCCGCAAACTGAAGATGAAATAGCTTGGATATATATCTCGATATCTAGTAGTAGGCCTATTTACCTTTTTTTTTTTTTACATTTATTTATTATTATTTAGATTTTTTTATTAACAAGATCAAAATACATGTATATGACAATACATGATATAAACAATAAACATTATACATGACATAAACAATTTCACACTAGAGGGGCTGTATACAAATACAAATTTATCTAAAAATATTAAAGCGTTTACAAACTTTCACCTTTTTAATTGCTTTTTGTTTCATAGAAAATCGTATAGGATCAATATAATGCTCCATTTCCTTCCTAAAAGAACAAAAACAAGGTTTTTTGCGTGAGAACGTACATTTGTGAATATGAAATTTTGCATGTAAAAAAATAAGATTTATCATGTAAACGTGACTGTGCTTTTCTTTGCTGTTCTCCAATATACCAAATAATGTAGGCCTATTTACCTCTGTTGTACCTGTTCAGGAGCCGCGACGTCACGCAGGGGGCGTGGCCTGCTCAACCTGTGCGCGCTGATGTTCGAGGGACTCGAGCGGACGCTGAATCACAGCGAAGGAAATGTGAACCAGTGTCACGCGAGAGCGAGTTCTTCCACCGGCTTTGAACCCGGGAAAGCGTGTGTCGATGATTCTTACAGCGGTTTGCAACTTCTGCGATCCACACGGAGCCTGAAGCACTTAAAGATGATGCCCAACTTCTTCCCGGTGCGGAAATTCAAGCGTAACGGCAGATATATTGTGTTTGGCGCGGTGCTGATGGTCGCGTTACTGGCGGCTTATCTGGAGTTCATGGCCATGAACGAGTGGAGCAGCCCTGGTGAGTGACATCTGATGCACTGTCGCTTCATTACTGCTAATGTTAACAAGTCAAATTATGGTGATGCTTTACATTAAGGGTCAATTTATTAACCTAAGCTAGTAGACTATGTATCAGCAAAACAACATTAAATGTTCTAAAATCTTGACCTAAAGTTTTTGCATGTTTACGTTTTTCTGATGTCGGTTAATGGTCACATTACACGCAGGTAAACAAATAAAATATTGAATCTTTTTGAAATGTTTAACAAATTTTGGACAACTTGTTCTAGGTTGTTAATGTTACAACAATAATTTTTCAACTTGAAATGAACTGATTTGAATGTATACAATTTGAACAATGTATTAATATTAATTAATTAATTAAATTATATTAAATGCTGTAAAAGTATTGTTCGTGATTCCCAATGCATTAAATACCGTTAATGAATTTAACCTAATTGAAGATTATCAATATTACATTATTCATTCCATTCCATTGTCTTATTCTATTTCATTCTAGCAGTTTCATACATTCCACAAACTTCACTAAATTAATTGTTTACTGGTAATTAAACCAATTTCTAAGATTCCAGTTTTACACGCTAACTGTTTCTTATAATATTCCATTCTACTACCAAAATACATTCTATTTTTTGTACATATATCCATTCTGTTTTCTAATTAGAGTTTTCATTGGACTTTCTTGTAATTACATTCTACATAAATTCCATTTCTAACTGCATTTCAGATTTTACTCACTACGTTCCACATCTATAATGTTTATTTGCAGTCCATACTAATTACATTCCAGTTTATTGGATATTCTGTTGTATCAAGAGTTTGAATGGGCAATTAGTATTCTTCTATGAAAGGCAGGGAGGGAGGAGCTGGAGTTTGGAGTTTACTGTAAGTTTGCTCTTAAAGGGTCGCATCAAAGCGAAAATCGCATCAAATTCCCCTTTAAAGGAATAGTTCACTCAAAAATGACAAACTTCCTGAAAATGTACTCACCCTCAGGCCATCCCAGATGTAGATGAGTTTGTTTTTTATCGGAACAGATTTGAAAACATTTAGCATTACATCACTTGCTCGCCAATGGATCCTCTGCAGTGAATGGGTGCCGTCAGAATGAGAGTCCAAACAGTTGATAAAAACATCACAATAATCCACACCACTCCAGTACATCAGTTAACGTCTTGTGAAGTGAAAAGCTGTATGTTTGTAATAATTTGGGTTAAACTAAAACTATTAGTTTAAGAAGACTTTGTCATGGTGAATTGCTTTCATTATTATTACACACACAATGCAATATGATGTACAATACATTATGCAAACAGTACAGGACAATGCAATTTAATGCAATGACAGAATACATTGTGTTGCTGTGAACACAGATACGGTCAGTGTGCATGCAGACACAAGAACATCAGGCTGGTTGTTTCTGTCCTGCCAGTCTAGTTTCTTTACCCCAGCTAAAAATCAGGTTGTTTCCTTCCCATTCCCAGAGTGACTCACGATGGCTCCTCTGCTTTTCTTTTATCTGCTGGCTCAGGGACCTTAAAAATGATAGCAGTTTTAATCATGTTTTCTCATTGGCCCTGAATTGCAAAGGTTGCACAAAGAGAAGCTTATGTGATGGAGGAAACATGAGAGATGTCAGGTGAGCTCGGACCTGCAGAAGGGGTTTGTCATCTTGTTTGAGGTCAGTATCAGGTCAGAGGAGAAGCACCAATGTCACAGCACCTGGACATCAGCCTGCTAAAATTACATTTGAATAGTAAACTCACACTGCCCATGTGAGCGCAATCAGATTAAGAACAAAAGCTGTCCGGTTGAGCTTTGAGGAGGAAGCTTGAGTGTCTTGAAGTTCCTTGTTCCTCCTGTATTTTCGAAAGAAATCCAGAGGGAAATGTTTGACCTGCACATGGCATTGACACGCTCTTGTGAGTCCGTTGGCCATGAATTCACATGCATGCCATTCCTCTGTGAACCTGCATATATTTTGCATTCTGATTTACACAGTACTTTTTTTTTATCCTGGGTTAATGTTATTTGAATATTTATGAGGTTAATAACATCAACTGGACATGCACAATGCACAATATGAATAAACACAAACCTTTCCTTCTATTAAATGTCATCACGTAAGTCTATTGCTTAAACTGTTAACACATTAAGTTTTTTTCTCCAACTCTGAAAGTTAATTGTGAATTTTAATCTCACAATTCTGACTGTTCTACTTGCAGTTCTAAATGTATATCTCATAATTTTGACTTTTTTCTAAGAATTGTAAGAAAAAAGTCAGAATAGTTTGTTTTGAGTGTTGAAAGCAAGCTACTGCATTCAGCTTTCATTTTCAAGGGCTGTGGTTAGTCATCCGTGTGGCCTAACCTAAATTTTGTCTGGGTGTGTTGGTTTAATCCCACTGGGGTGTTAGTGTGAAGTGACGAACCCTTGTGACTGACCCTTGACCCTTGGTTTTTTTTGCACCAGCCCTGGATTTTTAGATAATGCTGAAATTTCCTTGTTATTTTTTGTGGAGGATCATCTAAGAGCAGGTGCATGAAGCAGAAATGGAACGAGACTACAGTAATGCATGCCTCTCTCGCACTCTCTCCCATACTGGGCATGGGGGCTTCTACTTTCTTTTAAACAAACTCAACATTCCTCCAGGGGATACCAGAGACCTCTCGGGAGGACAGTAAAAGAAAGGATTTGGAAAATGGAGAAAGGCAGAGAAGGAAGTGTTGGTTGCTCACTAAAAACTCACTTTGAGCATGCACATGATATACTGAAAACTTCAGGGACTCTTCTTTAAAACGCATTTGTTCTCACTCAAACACTAAGGAAAGTTCACACACCGCCCAGTGTGCAAATACACCTGAAGACACAGACCATAACAGCTGGCCACCCCGGCCCTCCCTGCAGTATGTGTTTAGTGGTGCTGGGGGTCAGGTGACCCTTTCTTCTGTAAGGTGCGGCGTCATTTCCTGTACTTCTTGTTGCTATAGCACCGATGTGCAAGGTTAAGTACACTTGGACTTCTCTGCACACACACACAAGGGAGTGTATGTGTTTTCTTCACCTTCTGATGAGTCTATACATTTGCTGTAAATGTTTGCAGAGACCTAATGTGCAAATTAACTATAACGTTTTTTTATGTGTGTTTTGTGTGCATGCATCTTCTATTTGACAAGCTCGCAACATACACTTTGCCCCTCTTGAGCAGGATGTTTGTCAAAAGAAACTCTTGTTCTTCATAACTGGAAACCTTAGTGAAACTTGAACAACTGGTTTTTGCTCTTTTGCTGGTTTTTGAAAATGTGCATTCAAGACACATACACGGTTGTACAAATGATGAAACGTGAGTCTCTTTTTATTGTATTCGCAATCTGTGCTGTGTGTGTTCTTACAAAACGTCCCCTTGGGATGTCCTCAAGGTATAATGGATCATAAATAATGTTTTTTTTATTCTTAAAACTGTTCGTATATAGTCATTAGAATTAGCTTTTATGTTAGTGATGCACTAAATTTTTCATTGAGTTTTCATTTGACAGAAAACCTAAGTTGTACTTATGTTCACTCATGTTTATTTCATGCTTTAACTAGTACTAAATAGGAAGATATGATTGGTTCACACATACCGCTTGACCTGAGAAGGCCACAGCAATCTGTCATGCCACATTATAGAGCATCAAAACAACATTTATTGTCAGTAGTTAGTTTGCGATAAAATTGACATGATTTTGAAACCTGAAACTTTTTTTTTCATGTTAAAAGTAACAGCATAAAGCTTATTGTGATTTGAGAAACACTAAGTAAACGTCACTTTTTCAGTCAACGATTTCAGCCCTCCAAAACTATTTGAATTTTTGGTTGCTAAAATTTAGGAACATCATAAACAATAGGTGTTTATAATACTTGTATGGTACACTCAGTACATGTGTTTAGCCATACATAGTAAACAAAATTGTCCTTAGAAGCTTTGTAAATCTGCCAAAACTGCTGCAGTGATAAAACACATTGATCAATAAGAATGATTTCCATTTAGAACTAGGATTAGTGTTAGTCTGTAGTAATCATAATTGACTTTATTATAAACAATGTAAGTGTGCTATGTCCTAGGCATGTAATGTACATGGACAGATTGCTCGTATGAAATATCAGCACCAGGAAATAGTTATGTTCTGTTTTTTATGGAGTTAAATAATGATCAAGGAAGCATGTTTGAGACACAGAATTTTTTTTTTTTTTTTTTTTTTTTTTTTTTTTTTTTTTTTTAGGTCATTCCAGTATTCCATGCATGCTTAAAATGTACATACAGTAGAAAATAAAATGTCAACACATCTATGATGCTCAAAAATGTTATCTAGGTAGTTGCTGAGTAGATTTTGCAACAAGCAAAATAAAAAATGCTGCTGGAAAGCAGATGCATGAACAACAATTCTGTGTGTTTTATGTGTGTGTCATAGGCTCACATCTCTGAAGATCACATCTCTGACGATAAACATGATAAAGACATCTGGACACCAAAAAACACTCAACAGACATGGAGGGTGGAGGTAATAATACGGCCACAATGATGGAAACATACATGGATGGTATTATCATAGTGTCCAAAAATATGGTATTAGCATGGTACATGTTTAATAAACATAGTATTTCCTTGGTATGTGCTCAAAAAACCAGCACCATGGTATTTTTGGTACTTTACATACAGTAGAAAATAAAATGTCAACACATCTATGATGCTCAAAAATGTTATCTAGGTAGTTGCGGAGTAGATTTTGCAACAAGCTAAATCTAAAATGCTGCTGGAAAGCAGATGCATGAACAACAATTCTGTGTGTTTTATGTGTGTGTCATAGGCTCACATCTCTGACGATAAACATGATAAAGACATCTGGACACCAAAAAACACTCAACAGACATGGAGGGTGGAGGTAATAATACGGCCACAATGATGGAAACATACATGGATGGTATTATCATAGTGTCCAAAAATATGGTATTAGCATGGTACATGTTTAATAAACATAGTATTTCCTTGGTATGTGCTCAAAAAACCAGCACCATGGTATTTTTGGTACTTTGTAATAGTTTGTAATATTTCTGTCACTCAGAGCGCTGTATGCATGATCTGTTGATGTGCACATGCTGTAAAGATGATGGTATTAATCCACATGAGTATGTCGCCCAAGGCTCTTTCTGTGTATCTTCAGCAAGAGTTTTACCGTCTTGTTAAATTTAGCAAGACTCTGTGTGTTTCTGGTGTCACTGTATGAGCTGTACTTTTTTGTTCATTCTATATGTTTGTTGGTGATTTAAAAGAATATTTGGGCTACCAAATTATTTATGCACTATGGATAACATGAAGTTAGTGATTACTACAGAAAATAACTTTGGATTATTGACTTATAACAAACAAACAGTAATGTGCTTACAATGGAAGTCTATGGGGAAAGATACTCCAGTTATATGTAAATGAACGTAAATAGTACATTTAGACAGTAGCACATACAGACAATCACACTGTTTTACAATATTTTTTTATGTTTATTCCAGTGTTGTGTCTTACCCCATAGACTTCCATAGTAAGTGCATCAATGTTAACATGGTTTTTCCTTGTTTTTGCAGTCTGATGGATAAAATATCTTTTAATAATATAGACTATTAGAAAGTGAAAAAATTGTGTGTGTGTTGTATGTTTGCCGCAGTATAAAGGAATGGCGAATCTTCACATCTTTGAGGACTGGTGTGGCACGTCTATATCTCAACTACAGAAGAATCTACATTATCCACTATATCCTCATGTAGGTGTTATATCTGTATAGATGTCATATCTGTACCCAACTGTTTTAAATATTGATAATAATAATAATAAATGTTTCTTGAGCAGACAATCAGCATATTAGATTGATTTCTGAAGGATCATGTGACACTGAAGACTGGAGTAATGATGCTGAAAATTCAGCTTTGATCGTAGGAATAAATTACATTTTAAAATATATTCAAATAGAAAGCAGTTATTTTAAATAGTAAAAATATTTCACAATATTACTGCTTTTGCTGTATTTTGGATCAAATAAATGCAGGCTTGGTGAGCAGATATGAGCATATATACTGTGTGTGTGTATATATATATATATATATATATATATATATATTTAGTATATATATACTGTGTGTGTATATATATATATATACAGTATATAATTTCAGCTTTATTTCAGTTAACAAAGATTGTTCACTGAAATAACACCATTAACAACATACTTTACTTTTAATATTACATTTGTTTGCATTGTATTTGATATGTTTTTATCTCTGTAGACTCGTACAACTGTGAAGAAACTTGCCGTGTCGCCCAGCTGGACCAATTATGGACTCAGGATATTTGGATACATACATCCTTATACCGATGGTTTGTCTGTCTCTCTTTCACACACACACACATATTCAGATTGTGTGCCATTGTCCCACTGTTATTCCTTCCCTTTGTTTGGCAGGTGACTTTCTTTTTGCAGTGGCGTCTGATGATAACAGTGAGTTCTGGCTCAGTGAAGATGAGAATCCTGACAATCTGAAGCTCCGCGCTTACGTCGGAAAGGTTGGAGAGACGAGTGTCAACTTTATGATTACTTTTATGCAGATGCGTGAAATGCACGCACTGAATTTTGTGTGATTCCTCCATTTTTAGACAGGCAGAGAATGGACTGCACCAGGGGAATATGGGAAATATGCCAGTCAGATATCAGATCTCATTCCGTAAGTGGATGCTGTGTTTGTGTTTCATAATGCTTCAGGGAAGTGCTCACACATCTGTCCATGTTATGACCACATACCTCAATGATGAAAAACTATTTTTAGATTCAGTATGTGTAGTTTCACAAGCTGCTGCTTGTGTCCTGATGATCATGGCACACAGTGGGAAGTCATCAAATTCTTCTGTTATAACATGATTTGTAATAGTGCAGGTGTGTGTAACAACCGTTGATCAAGATTACACTTCAGTAACATACTTCAAATCAAACATCAAAAATGAATTATGTATCTTTAGCTCGAATCACACAAAACAATGCTGATCCAGTAAACAAACACGTGATTTTAAATTGTGGTTTCAGAATCAGAACCATTGCTGTAGTAGACAGTTTGATTAACAAGTCAGGTTGTGATGATATTATTAGTCTGAGATAGTAACAAAACCACTTGATTTGAGACTTTGAATCTCTGAATCTTTTAAAATAGTTTGAAATGATTACAGTATGATAGTAATATAATTATATTATTATATCATCATACTGGATGTGTTTAAAATGGAAGTGTCGATGTATATACGTTTTAGTAATTGTTATGTGTGTGTGTGTCTTTTTAATACTCATAAAAACGTTTTAAGTTTAAATAAATAACTTGACTTAAAGGGATAGTTCACATAAAAACTATCATTTAGCTTCTCACCCTTAAGTTGTTCCAAATATGTATTAGTTTCTTCTTTTGAGCACAAAAAAAGATATTTTGAAGAATGTGTGTAACAGTTGACGGTAGCCATTGACTTCCATATCTTTTTCTTTTTTTTTCTTTTTTGGGTGAACTATCCCTTTAACAGGGAAAAAAATTGTATGTAATTTTTTTAATGTAATTATTTATTTGTTAAATTTAACATTATTTTAGAATAATATAGTATATCATATATATAAATGTATCAATATTTGATGTTTCATGAATAGTTAATTTATTTCCATTTTGTTTTCAACTCATTTCTTTTTCCTAATTGTCCTAATTTTTTTTTCTGCTGTGTCTTGTCTGTGGTAAAGCATAATGAGAAACAACTTGTGAAGTCACTATAAAGAAAAAAAAATATTATTTCAAATACCTAAAAAAAATTGTTTTAATTGTTCAATTTATTAATAAAGTAAATAGGGTCCATTTCATGTTTACAGTATCTTTTAATGTAAAACTGTTGAGTTGCATTAGAAGCTTTACATATAAAAGTTTCAAAGATATATTTGTGTTCATGCAACATTAGTAAAATTTCACTTTTTTATTGTTTTGCAGTCTGCAAAAGAACAATAAATATTTCTTTGAGCTCATCCACAAACAAAACGATCAAGGAACAGATCACGTGGAGGTTGCGGTGAGTGTGTTTACTGAGGGTGTCTGTGTGTGATTGGTGTAAACTGTTATGACACTCTCTGTCTTTACTTACAGTGGCAACTCAAACAGATCAGGAGTGGATTTTCAATCATCGATTCCAAGTTCATCTCCCTCTACACCAGTGAGTGTGTGTGTGTTATTTTGGGATGTGGTTGCAGAAATGTCAGGGTAGTGTTAGGACGCCTGGAATAGCAGCTCCTGTCCACACACACACCCTAAAACAGAGCTAATGATGGGGTAGTCGCCACTGCACAAAGTGTGTGTGTGTTATCATCTCATTGCTTCACCTGAAGTGTGTCAATACAGGCTTTTGCATTAATTTCTGTGTAAATGTATGCTTATGTAGTTCTAGTGAGAAACTGTGTTTTTGTCTTCAGACTGCAAGTTTGTCAATGTGTTTGCATTAGTTATTGCTAACTAAAACTAAAATTATTAAGAATCATTTTCGTTAATTTAAAAACAGCTGAAGTTAAATAAAATACAAATATTATATGAAAAACTTGATATTTCCTTGGCAGTTAACTCAAATAAAATAAGTTTGTTAAAGTATTAAAATGATTTAAACTGAGATAAATATAAATTAAAGCTAAATAGAAATGTATTTAAAAAATAACAATATAAATAATAAAATGAAATACAAAATTAAACTAAAACTGAAAATATAAAAAATAAAACCTATTAATAAATATTTAGAAGAATATAAAAAAATAGTATTAATAGTATCATGTTTTAAAAAATTGTATGATTTAGCTTTTTTTTTAAAAACCGTATGCAGTGTGTATTGTTTCAAACAGTATTATCACTGTTTGCAACATTTCATGATGCCATGTGACAGTGTAGCATACTGCTGTTTGAAAAGGTTTACATATAACATTTAACATACTTTTAAAGTGTTTACTCATCTCAGAAATGTTACAATTTTAATCAAGTCTAAAAAAAATTGCAACTCTTAGCAGTTTGAACAGTCTCCAATACTAATTAGTATGATAGTGTGCTTTCAAACTGATGACCTACTTGACCTACCAGCTCTGCTGTACCAGGCCTTATTTTGTATGTGTGTGTGTGTGTGTGTGTGTGTGTGTGTGTGTGTGTGTGCACGCAGATGAGTCCTCGCTGAAGACAGTAGATGTGAATCACATTCCTCAGACCTTTGCCAGTCATGTGACTCCGCCCCAGAGGTCGTCTGAGACTCCGCCCCATGGAGTAGACATGCTGAGAGCAGATCCACGTGACTCATTTCATCAGGGTGAGAAATTCAGACACAAACTCACATTCACTCAACACCCTTTTCATAGTCATCATAAACATAATAAACCAACAATGCAGACATGCTGAGCTATTAAACATCAGAAAACCCTCAGGGCATTCCAATCCCACATGCTGACATTTTTCAGTGGAAGTAAAAGTAAAGATTTGAAAGAATATTTTCACAGCTCTTTCCATATAACAGTGTTTCCTGTTGCCCATGTCTGTCAAAATGGTCCAAAATTGACAATGTGTGTATAATATAACTACACAGAATATACATATACAGGTTTGAAACATGAGAGTGAGTGAATATAGAATTTTTAAATTAAGCGGACCTGGCAGATGATGAGTGCTCTATTATAATAAATAATAAATCATTGTCATCTGCACTTTGTTATTATTTCCCTCACTTTATAATATTTTTGTTTCTTGTCTGTAGTTTATTGCTAGATTTGTGATTGTATTGACTTTCAGACAAAATCTACAACAGATCTTCAAGTTGCATGTGTACAAGCACTGCTAAAAACATTAGAATATATGCAGACAGGACATGAATTCAGTGCCACCTTGTGGCAGAAGAGACATTGTTACAGTGGTTCTTAGCTTTTTTGACTTAAAGACCCTTTGCCCAAAATTGTATTTTAAGGTCATCCCCCCAACCAATATTATATATAATATTTTTTATTATTTCTGCTGTAATTATGACAAAGCTGCTTGTTTTCAAACTACTTTTTATTAACAGAAACTGGAAACCTTACAATTAATTAAATTAAATTAACCACAATCCATTTTGTAATTTCACAAGATTTAAGAATTGTATGTTCTTCAATAAAAACAGTAGTTACTGAGATATATATATATGAAATTTTAATTTTGGTTTGGAGCTTGAACACATTAAATAATACTATTTATTTAAAAATAATGCTAGTTATTTAAAAATAATAATTGATTAATTTCAAGAAACTGCATTAGATGCTTCAGTTTATAGCATTAATACAAATACGTATTAATATATTTAATTGTTATGATTGTTAATAATAAATCTTAATAATAATAGTAATGAAGTGTTATAATGTTGTCCTTGTTTGTGTGTATTTGTATGTGTAGTTCCATTATTGGACAGGGCGCGTTTGCAGGGAGTTTTGCCTGAATGTATTTATAACCCCAGCTACATCATAAAGGGATATCCTCTAATACGCTACCAGGGCCTGCAGTTTGTAAGTGTACACAGTTAGAAAACTAATAAAAAACTGAAGTGAATGTTGTTGTGCCTATGCGTTTGTGATCTTGATCCATCTAATCTGATGCAGGTGTACCTGACGTACGTGTATCCTAATGACTACACACGGCTCACACACATGGAGAGCGATAACAAATGTTTCTACCGTGGGAATCCATACTACCTGGAAAGGTAGACACACAAATACTGTACACCACCGTTCATATGCTTGGGGTTGGTGTGGCTTTTTAATGCTTTTGAAAAAAGTCTCTTATGCTCGCCAAGGCTGGATTTATTTGATTAACAGTAACAGAACAGTAATATTGTGAAATATTATTACAATTAAGGGAGCTGTTTTCTTTTTGAATGTATTTTGAGATATAATTTATTCCTGTGATGCAAAGCTGAATGTCCAACAGCCATTACTCCAGTCTTTAGTCACATGATCCTTCAGTAATATTTATAATATGCTGTTTTATTTGAACATCATTTGAAATAGAAATGTTTTGTAAAATTATAAATGTTTACTGTCACTTTTGATCAATTTAATGCATCCTTGCTGAATCAAAGTATTAATTTCTTTAAATAAAATCTTACTGACCCCAAATTTTTGAACGGTCGTGTACAGTCTGTAGATTAGCAACATCACACCCACTAATCTATCTCTCTTTGGGGCACCTTGTGTACTATGATCTCAAATCAAATCATTTCATTTTAGATACGGCTTCTCAAACTACATTCAACTGGATTTGCGTGAAAATGAGGAGATAGTCATCAAATACAAAGGTACAGTAAACAATGAGTGCTTTTAAAATGGACAACATTTAAACAACATTCACAATGCATTTAACTTCCTTAATGCAACAGAAATATTTTGCAGGAAATAATGATCAGGGCTTAATTTGATGAAATTTTGAAAACAATTATTATTAAAAATGTATAATGATGAATTGTGTGCAATAAGATTAAAGATTAGATTACAATAAGTCAATTTATTAAAACATGGTCAATTTTGTTATCTTCAACTCCAACAGCTTGATGGTTCAGAACTTAAATCACTCTGAAAGGAAGTGTTTATTCATTCATTCCCCATTTCAAAACACTTAATGCCTGTCTTTGTCTTCCTGTAGGAGATGGCATGCAAGGAAGAGCCATGAACCTGGGCAGAGATGAAGATGAGGGCTTTCAGAAAGCTGGAAAGTATGAGGAGAAGCAGCAAATGAAAACTATGGAGAAGAACAAGGTTCTCCCGGATTTTGATGATTATTCAATGAAGAGAGACCGTAAACTGTTTTCTGTTCAGAAACATGGCAGAATCAGAAAAAAGAGGGAAGAATGGGAACTAGACAACAGATTTCAACAGATGGACCAAGACAACCAACCTAAGGAAATCCAAAAACCGCCTGAAGAACCACAGAACCACAAAGAGGAACCACAGCAGCAACCAAGAAAGAAGAAGAAAAGGAGACGTCCTGAACAAATCCAGCGGGACCAACACTACCTCCAAAACCCACCTTCTGAGGTGAAGAACTATGACCAGGGAAAAGAAAAACACTCACAGAATAACGTCATGGAGAACATACCTGACCAGCAGAATCCAGGACCAGCTCAAAGAGAAGCTCACTTGAGGTCAGAGGTGAAACATCAAGTGGACCAATCGCTTAATAAGGATGGAAAAATTGAGCTCCACCAACATAAAGCCAAATACCGCAACAGTAGTGATGGAAATCCAAATCTTGTTGCAGTTGGAGACAGAAATATTCCCGTGGAGAACATACGAGAAGAAGCCAATGAATTGAAGCAAAGATCAGTGACCAACCCTACCATGTTGGTTGAGGACCAGAGGGAACGTCATGACCTTGTGAATCGGATGGGTAAGCGAAAAGTCTATCTAGGAGAACATGTGGACAAGGCACCCAAGAACTCATTAGATGAGGTGAAAGTAAAGAAGGCAAAGCTGAAGAACACTGCAGATGAACTGCCATCCTTGAATGGGAATGAAGTCAAAGCTGAACCGATGAAGAGGCTCAAACACCCAAAACATAAAGCAGATGAAGCCGTGCATGGTTTGCAGGACAACCCCGAAAAGGCTGTAGTAGATGACAACAATATTCCCATCAAGCACAAAGATGTGGCTCATCATCTCCAAATTACCCAACATCCACACCAAAACTCATTGTATAACGAGACCAATGAGCGTAAGGCGTTGGTCATCGCGGCTCCATCTAACAAAGAATATAACAACCGCTGGGGTCACGTGAATGACAGCAGAAAGGAAAAGGAGATTCAGGATAATGTGATACAGATAGAAGAGGTTGAAGATGGAGGAGGTGAAGAAGACTCTTGGGTGAATCAGGGTTTCTCGGAGGAAGAAGACTATGACCTCCTCAACAGGGCTGTGTTTGACGTGGAAGTCAAGTGGTCTCAGACGTTCCAGGCCAAACCCCTAGATCTGCATGCCTTGCGCTCCGACTGGATCGATCTGAAGTGTAATGTGTCTGGAAACCTGCTGCTTGAGGAATCAGAAGCGTTGTCTGTAGTGGAAGCTTTCATGAAGAAACTAAACAGGAAATTTCCAAGGTAGGCCAACTGTTATAATGAATCAAATCAACAATTTATTCACTCTATGAGCTGCATTTGGAATGGAATAATACCATACTGAATAATACAGTTTATACAGCATACTGGGTGTGATTTTTATTGAAAATATATTAACCTGCATCAAAAGGGTAATTTTTTAAATAATACTATTATTTTATTCCATACTTTTATTTTATTTCATTTCAAATAAATGCTGTTCTTTCATAAAAGAATCCTGAAAAATAAACATTGCGGTTTCCACAAAAATATTAAGCAGCTCAGCTGTTTTTAACATTGAGAATGGTAAGAAATATTTTTGAGCAGCAAACCGGCATATTAGAAGTATTTCTGAAGTGATGATGCTGAAAATTCACCTTTGCATCACAGGAATAATTTACATTTCAAAATATATTACAATAGAAAATTAGTATTTGAAATTGTCATATGTCATAATATTACTGTTTAACTGTATCAGATTTCCAAAAATGTTGCGACCCAAAATTTTGAACTGTAGTGTGTGCTATTTTATTTTATTACTTCCTAAATATACCATTTTAAATGGTATGCAGTATGTCTCTGATCATTTTGCATGCTGATCAAAAGTATTAGTTCAGATAGTATTTTCAGATTCGCCGTCATAATGGAAATTAGTCATGCAGTATGCTCTAGTTCTATAATATTGAATAAATACAGAAAATCAGTGCACAGTAAAAATGGTATGTACTGTATAGTATGGTATTATGCCATTCTGAACATTTTAATTCATCTCTGACATTAACTGGTATGTGTGTGTAGGCAGTTCTCTCTAGAGCGTATTGTGAACATTGAGAAGAAGCCTGATTATAATCGTGGCAGTAGATATCTATTGGAACTGGACTTGCAGGAGGCTTCAGGACGCCACCTGCGCCTGGTTCAGTACATCTATGTGAAAAGAACTGAAGATCGGGGTTTTCACAAAAAGCAAAATGCTCAGGACGCAGAACTTAAACTTTGCAATCCGTATAGCTTCTACTGGAACCCGACTGCTACTGTCCACTTCATCGTCCCAGGTAGCACTCTCATATAGAGTTTTATTCAAGATGCTTTCTTACAAACCCTGGTGAAGAAAATGACTTGTGCACGTTTCTGAGTAGACTGCATGAAACCTCTTCATAAGGCACTGTGTGTGTGTGTGTGTGTGTTTGTATGAACCAGTGAAGAACCAGGCCCATTGGGTGCAGAAGTTTATTTCAGACATGGAGGAGATGTACCGCACCACTGGAGATCAGAACTTCAACGTCATCATTACTGACTATGAAAGCACTGATATGAACATAGAACAAGCACTACAGAACTCTTATTTACCCAGGTACATTTACAGGTTTATAAATACACACTTAGTAGAGTGATCCTTCATGAGTTAGAGTTCATGATCATATGGCACATTGTCATCTCATGCTTCTTTAGCTATCATATTTCTTTCTTAAAGGGGTCATATGATGCGATTTCAAGTTTTCCTTTCTCTTTGGAGTGTTGCAAGCTGTTCGTAGCATAAACCTATTTCATTACACCAAATACACAAAATAATGTTCTTTTTGGCAACATCATATGACCCCTTTAACCTGTGGTAAAGTCAGTTTACTACAGCTTTGTAAAACGAGACCCCACTTTGAGTTCCTTTCTATTGTGTATCCCATTTCAGGTATCAGTACCTCAGGTTAAGTGGAAACTTTGAGAGATCAGCAGGACTGCAGGCAGGAATAGACCTCATTTCTGTAAGTTTAAGACAAACGCATGCACCGTGCTTACACAAAAAAATACTTGTTAAAAACATGGCAGGATCTTCAGTGAAATAGAAGGCAGAACTAATGCAAGATGATGGATGTCATTCAGTTGCAGCTTACAGTATAAAGGTCTGTCTCTTTCTCAGGATGATCACAGCATTGTGTTTCTTTGTGACCTGCACATTCATTTCCCTCCTGGCTTCATCGACACTGTGAGAAAACACTGTGTGGAGAGACACATGGCCTTTGCTCCGATAGTCATGAGACTGAACTGTGGCGCTACACCCCTAGAGCCTGATGGTACAGTCTTGCAAACACAAGATAACCTGATAGCACCATCATATACAACATAGAATTAGATTACTGTATATCAACACGTACACTATTGTTCAAAAGTTTGGGGTTCATAAGATTTTTTTTTTAATGTTTTTGAAAGAAAGCTGAATTTTCAGCAGTCATTACTGCAGTCTTCAGTGTCACATGATCTTTCAGAAATCATTCTATTGGTGATTTAGTGCTCAAAAAACATTTCTTATTGTTATCAATGTTGAAAACAGTTGTGTTGGTAATGTGCAGGTTACTGGGAGGTCAATGGCTTTGGTCTTCTGGGTATTTATAAATCAGACCTGGACTCCATTGGGGGCATGAACACCAAAGAATTCACTGACCGCTGGGGTGGAGAGGACTGGGAACTACTGGACAGGTCAGTCATGAGACAATACACTAATATCATAAAAAATTAATCATTTATTAGCTTGATCTCAAAGTCAGTATCCTTTTCTTTAAACTGTACATTATGATGTTGTGATGCCTATACTCACTGGCAGCATTTAAAATGATTGGTTTTTAGATTTTATCAAATGAAAACTGAATATATAATAGATTTTTTTATAGTATAAACTTATACTAAAATAGTAAAAAATATTTTATTTATTTATTTCTATGCACTTTTTTATTTTGAATCACTTTTATGTAAAAACATTTGAATTACCATAATTTACAGTATAAAATGTTCTATATAAATAAACTGGCCTTGTCTAGGATATTAACCCTTGTGTGTCAATTTAAAAAAGTTACTCTGTGGTCCTTAGAGGACCAAAATGTCCATGCCAAAAAATTGTCATGAAAATTGTAAGCTTACATTTGTTCTCATTATAATGAAGACCCTTGGTTGATTATTGCTGAAGTAAAAAAAAAATAAAAGTTAGAGGTTTTAGTTTATGAAAATGATTTATGAGCTAACTTTTTTTTAAATATATATTTAAAAAAAACATGTTGAACTAAAAACATTGTTAGAAAATCAAATCCATAAATCTAAACAAGTTGTGTTCCAAATTTGAGGTTGATATGTCAAAAAAATGAGCTTTTAGTAAGATTTTGTTTGGGCGCAGTACCGAAGTTTTTCCGTTACATTGCCAGCAAAGCTCTGCTGGTATACACTGGTGGAATTTGTGATTTGCAGTACAGTATAATTGTTCTCTCTCTCTCTCAAGCATTACAGTAGTACACATAGACACACACAATTTTTTAGTACACACATGCAAACCACACACTGACATCCATACCCACACACTCAAGCAATTTATCCAATTGGCTCTAAAATACAGCAAAAACAGAAAGAACAAAAAAGTGAGAGTTTGCTTTATAGGCCAAACCTGAGAAAATGGCACCATTTAGTAAATTTTTTTTTTTTTAATTTACATTTTGAAGCTTTGTCAACAGAATGAAAGCCTGATAACAAAGATTGCATTGTTCTATAGTTAAATGGCCCTGGGACCAAAAATTGCAATTTTAATGGGTTCAGTGGGGACATTTTTGTATAGCTAATGTAATATAGATTTGGTGAAATATTAAAGGGGTCATTTGATGTTGCTAAAAAGAACATTATTTTGTGTATTTGGTGTAATGAAATGTGTTTATGTGGTTTAAGGTTAAAAAAACACATTATTTTCCACATATTGTACATTATTGTTTCTCCTCTATGCCCCGGCTTTCTGAAACGCGTCGATTTTTACAAAGCTCATTGGTCTGAAAAGCGAGGTGTGCTCTGATTGGACAGCTATCCAGTACGTTGTGATTGGCCGAATTCCTCAAGCGTGTGCTATGCCCCTTACCATACTGTAACGACGAGACGAGAAGAAACCAATAAAACCCATTATAAACGAGGCACTTGTTGCATCCAGTGGGGACATAATTACTGATTATAATGACTTGTACTGTCTTTTTACGTGTTGCGTTGCATCGTTACCACACACAGTGACGTAGACATGTGGGGGCGTGTTTAAACGAGGCTTTTTAGGAGGGCGTGGACCAGTCTTAACTTTTATAAAGAATATCTCTTTGGGTTTTAAGAATAAGACTTTAGTCTTTGCAACTTTAGGGATCTTATCTATTCACGAACAGCTTGTAACACTCCAAAGAGAAAGGAAAACTTGAAATCGCATCATATGACCCCTTTAAAATTCTAATAAAAATACACCCTTGTGCCAAAATTTATGCTGTTGGCATTAACACAGACAAAATTACAAAACTGAAAAAGACAGAAATGTCCATAAGGACACACAAGGGTTAATATTGGCTATTTATAGGTTATTGCCTGTAATGTGAAAATAATTCAGCTGTTCGTAAGGGCCAGAACTGTAATATCCCTAATGCTAAACAAACATTATTTGGTGTGTGTGTGAAGTGCTTTCTGTTTTCTGTGGTCTCAAGGATCATTCAGGGTGGGCTGGAGGTGGAACGACTCTATCTGAGGAACTTCTTCCATCACTTTCACTCAAAGCGTGGAATGTGGAACCGCCAGATGCTGCGCAACACGTAAGCATGTCAACAGTCTCGCCGCTGCTGATCAGCGGTTACCATGGCACTTTAAACCTCAGGACATTCCAGATGTGTTCCAGATCACATCTGACTGAAGGTGAATGTGAGGTGATCGTTTAATGGAAACACAGAGACTCAGGACAAAGATGTCTGTGATGTTTGGGTTGAAGATGAGTTGTGTAACACTGTTGCATCCAGACCTCTACAGATCATTTCCAAAGTTGGACTGTTTCTCCAAAGCTAGCTATGCTATCAAGAGTAAAAAAAAAAAACTTTAAAGGAACTGATACAAGTTATTGATGGCTTCAGCATCTCTTTGGTGTTGTTGTCACTTCCAGGTCAATAAAATGCCTTCAGTCGTGTCTGGCTGAGTATTCTATTCTAACAGACAGAAATGTGAAGTTCAATGAGATGTATATACTGAGAAAATGTGTATTTATTCAGGTAGGTAAGTGTCTTGGGTGAGGGTTGACTTTGCTCATTGTTACATATGTTTTATGCTGTGTGACCTCTTAGGGACTGAAAGCCAAAACCAAAGAGATGTGCAATATTCACAGAGCGTGTTGGTCTAAGAAAGTCAATTCATTCAGGTTAGAAATGCTGTTGTGTTTTCAAGTCAATCTCACAAAGCCTGTCAAGAACACGTCTTGGTCATATATCATCCTCAAAATACAAAAGAAATTACATTTTGTTAAAAGAATAATTTTTCAGTAATTTTCATAAATATTAAGCACATTGTACACCAAATTCTCATTACTGTAATGCAGACAAATTAAATTCAAAGTATGTATGTATGTGTCATGGTAGCATTGGCCTTTTATGCTGATTTAAAAATAAAAAATGTCTTCATATTATTGTTACTGTAATGCAATACATGAAAATTATTTGCATTAGATGTGCTTAATTGTCATAGATCATAGTACCTTCATTCAAGGCTTAATTATCATTATGCAAAATGAAATGTATTTTGAAGGAGGGTATGAAATGACCCAGCCATGTTTTCTGTGATATTTGTCATTTTGTAGTGCTAAAGGTGTTAAAGCTGAAAATGCTCTTTTTGTACAAATGAAAGGGACTTTCCAGCGTTTTTTTAGCTTCATGATACATTCCAGTGAGTAAACCTGTTGATTTAGACTGATTCAACCCTGTACAGTATTACTTAAAACAATCCTAATGTTCATCAAACACACAATCATTTTCAGTTCTTTTCCATAGGGTTCTTATTTGGTTTGTTATGAGTTTGTACTCTGATGAATTACATGCCAAATTTTCCCACTGAAAACTGAGATAAGACATGCTCGCTCAAAAGTGCCTTCTGCTGTATGTAATTGAGAAGTAATCAGATCTACTGTACGCTCTTGTTTTGTGTAGGGATTTGGCGTTTTTTTTACTTCTTTTATTTTTTTTGTAAAAACGAATCAGACATTCACATAGTGTGTTACTTACAAATCAAGTTATTTATTTTTCCACATTTTGTATGTGGCAAAATGGAAATGAACTTTAACTCATTTGTGCAGATCACCAACAACCTTAAAATAAAATGTTTCTTCAGATTTCTTCAGCGTGTTTTATTTGTTATATAATCAATATCAGCATCACCTGTTTTTGAGCATTAATAAAATATATTAATTAGCATTACGTACTGTACTTCTTTCCGGCCAATATACACTTTTTGATGATGATTATTCTCTTTATTTTCTGTCTGTTGGCATGTTAGCGTCATCATTCTTGTGTTCCATCACTCCATTGTTACGTAGGTTAATCCCTGTCTGTTGTGCCAGACTCCAGAAATAGCTGCGTGTAAATGTGCACCGTTGCTGTAATAAATAACTAAACCAAAACCTCGAAAAACATTTCTCATTACCGCAGGAGGATTCTCAGTACTGCAAATGTAAATGATTTGTTTAAAGTGAAAACAGGTAAATTTCTTTTGGGAAAATGAAATGCTTTCAATGCTTGAACTGCTTTGAAACGGCATTCAATTTTCCACCGGTTCTGTGTTTTTCGACTCTGGAAGCCCCCTACAGTTAAACAAGTGGAATTCACTGTCGTAATTACAGTAGATCGCTGTACACGTGTGTTTTAATAACGTCTAAACCTACCCCTTACAATAATGCAAAAACAGTAATTGTTGTACAGTCTGACAAAAATTACGATTGATGTGAGCATGCCCAGTAGTTTTAGCTGAATCCCTTCAAGCACAACCATTTGCATTTGTTGTTGCTGTAAAGCAATCGGCCCTTGTCGCGGAATTCATTTCAAATAATCCCACTACCAGAGAAAACGTTTGGAAAGAAACAAAAGCCATTCGCCTTATTAGAACTCAGTGTACCATCAGAATGATTTTAAAACTGATAATTCAAGGTAAAAAAAAAACTTGCATGAAAAAAAGCATGCATTTGCTTTAAAGTAAACAAATATTGTCACTCACCCGTTGTCTCCATGTAACGTTACAGCAGTTATAAATTGTGGAGAATGTTTAAAATAGTTTTAAAAGGAAAGCTCACCACTTTAAATCAGACACTGCATTTAACATATATAGTGTTTTCAAACTGTATAATGACAAAATAAAAACTCCACCAAAATGTAACGTACATCTAAATACAGCACCTAATTCCAGAGCATCTACAAAGTTAAATGAGGGCCCTCCATCTGTTGGTATGAGCTTGTGAAGGGTTAAAATAAGACCAGGAGACTCTGGCTTCCCTCTGAGCATGCTTAAATTCTACAAATGCCTTTTAATTTTATATGGACGGCTATATTTAGCGAAGGCTCGCATCTGTGCATTTATTTGGAGTTGTGTATGCGTGCATCCTCAGGTCTACCGTCAGCTGAGCTCACCACATTGTCAGTGTAAAGTACAAAGATAGAAACACTCATTATCTAACTCAATTGTTTAAACTTTGACATGTTTAGAGGAGGGCTGAAGTCTATTATCAGTGTTGTTTGTGCATTCAGAATGGAATATTAGTGTATTTCTAACTGCATAGCATTGAATAGATGCAGCCAACATTAAAAGAAAAGTGTGAAACTATGTATAATGCATCAGTTAACAAATTCATATTTTTATTCATAAAGGATGCATTAAATTGATCAGAAGTGACTGAGAAGACATTTGTAATGTTACAGAAAATTCAATTTCAAATAAATGCTGCTCTTTTGAACTTTATAATGAATTCTGAAAAAAAGTGTCATGGTTTCCACAAATATTAAGCAGCATAAGTGTTTTGATAAGAATAGTAAGAAATGTTTCTTGAGCGGCAAATCAGCATATTAGAATGATTTCTGAAGGAACGTGTGAATAAATTACTAAATTAAATTCAAGCCTAATATTTATTTAATTCGAATTTAATTTCTAATATTCTAATAGAAAACAGTTATTTGAAATTGTAGTAATATTTCACAATATTACTGTTTTTACTAGTAAATGCAGGCGTGGTGAGCAAGACTTCCTTCAAAAATATTAAACTAAATTCTTACAGACCCCAAACTTGTGAACAATCTATTTGTCATCTCAAATTTTTTGAGACAAAAAAAAAAAAACTGTTATTTTGCATTTTTAATCATTATTGATGATAATAATGTATTAGCCCAGGGGTGCCCAAACTCAATCCTGGAGGGCCAGCGTCCTGCAGAGTTTAAATCCATCTTGCCTCAACACATCTGCTACAAAGTTTCTAGTATGTCTAGTAAGAGCTTGATTAGCTGGTTCAGGTGTGTCTGATTGGGGTCGGAGCAAAACTCTGCAGGACACCGGCCCTCCAGGACAGAGTTTAGGCACCCCTGCATTAGCCTATATGTAAAAAATGTCTCAACCCTTTGCACATGCAGTCTAATCATTAAAAATGTGTCAAGAAAAAGGTATTGCTGAATATTTGCATACTGTCCATAATACACACTTTGTACTGCAGAAATATTAAGAGTACTATGGAAGTTTCATCATGCTGTTTTGAGGTGATAAACTATTCTTTCTCCACCATTGTTCATACAGTGTGCCTGCCAAACCAGGCTGCATTACACGTCAATAACTCGTCTCTTTCTGTTATTTTGCATTTTTAATCATTATTGATGATAATAATGTATTAGCCCAGGGGTGCCCAAACTCAATCCTGGAGGGCCAGCGTCCTGCAGAGTTTAAATCCATCTTGCCTCAACACATCTGCTACAAAGTTTCTAGTATGTCTAGTAAGAGCTTGATTAGCTGGTTCAGGTGTGTCTGATTGGGGTCGGAGCAAAACTCTGCAGGACACCGGCCCTCCAGGACAGAGTTTAGGCACCCCTGCATTAGCCTATATGTAAAAAATGTCTCAACCCTTTGCACATGCAGTCTAATCATTAAAAATGTGTCAAGAAAAAGGTATTGCTGAATATTTGCATACTGTCCATAATACACACTTTGTACTGCAGAAATATTAAGAGTACTATGGAAGTTTCATCATGCTGTTTTGAGGTGATAAACTATTCTTTCTCCACCATTGTTCATACAGTGTGCCTGCCAAACCAGGCTGCATTACACGTCAATAACTCGTCTCTTTTGTCCCCCTCAGACAGGTGTTGACCAAAAAAATCACTGCCGGACACACTGACTTCTCTCGTCCTTGAGCACAAACACACAGTCAGTCACACAGTGTGAATAATCTGAATAAGTCAGTTGTTAACGTGACCTCACCACCCTGATATGTAAGAGGAGCCCAAACTGTCATTCACACAAGGTTGTGAAATTCTCTCCATCCAGTATGTGTTAAATATATCATGACAGCCTACTGTTATAATAAATCACACAATTTTAGCACAATCAAAATTTTATTAACCTTAAATGGGCAAATAGCAAGTAACATTAAACATTTCCATATTCATATATATAGGCCTAGTTAGAAGCTTTCTTTTGATTTGTATTTGTAATAATGCATATTGTTTATTTTTTACTGGTGACTGGTTTCAGGTAATTTTCTTCACACGCATACATATACACAGTTATACACACTCTTATATACACTCCTATTACTGTCCTCCTCCAGCAGCATCAAACATCTTCTTCCTGCCCTCCATACCAGACATGGCCTCAACATTCTTACGCCAGTCGCCCACCTCCGACGACATAACCTGACAAAACAGAAATCAAGTGTGCAGTTACTGATAATTGAAAAACTGTAAATAGGTTTCCTGTATTCTCTTGAATCTCTAAAAACCTATCAAGGATGATTTATAGCAAATGGGCGTATTTGGCCCAATTCTCCATAATGTAATGCAAAAGTTATATTATAATGATAATCACCTTTAAGAATAACAGGAATTAAAGAAAAAGTGAAATATCTAAAAAGGATGCGTTCGATTTAAGAGGGAAAATGAGTTTAACTGTCATGAAAGTAATGTCACAATGCATAGAATTGCGAGGAAATAAGACTTGTGAGATAATAAGAGTCGCAATTACTTTATTTAAAAAAAAATTTGATTCCATGGTGGAATCAAGCTTCCATAGTAATGTGACTTCACATTTCAGTGAGATAAACACATTGCATGCAGGTGTACCTTCTCTTGTTTAATGTCTTCTTTCTTCACAGATTTGAGGTTGGCTCTGAGATCCATGGAGCCCTTGTGTTTGGACCCCAGCAGCGCTCTCATCATCTCATCCGCAGACACACGCACCTTCCTCAGGGCAGGTTTCTTAAACTTCCCTCCTAAATCTTGCACCTTCAGCTTCAGCTCTTGGATCTTTTACAGACACAGACACTGTTAATTACAGAAACTGTCATCTGTTAATAGTGCACGTTTAGGAAAGGTACATTACTCACATCTTTGTTGTTTTTATTCACTTTGGCCTCAAAGTCGTATCTCTCCTCATCCACTACGTCGATTTTGGCATTGAGTTGCCGACACAGTTTCTGGACACATACAAAATTATAATTACAAAATGACTAGTATTACTATTTAACATGTTTTTTTTAATGATTTGTGGTTTCATGATTTAAGTCAGCAAATCACTAAAATAACACAAATGGAATGTTGACTACACTCTAAAAAATGCTGGGTTAAATATAACTCAGCGCTGGGTTAAAAAGGGACAAACCCAGCTATTGGGTTGTTTTGAACCCAACCGCTG
>NW_015506149.1:251735-259740 GCF_001515645.1 Sinocyclocheilus grahami
AACCCAATAGCTGGGTTTGTCCCTTTTTAACCCAGCATTTTTTAGAGTGTAGTTGACCTTTGACTAGATTCCAGCTTCATGAGAAACATAAATTCAGTCAAGTGTGTTAAAACAGTATTATAAATATTATTTGAAGTAAATATATGATAAACATTATAATTATTAAAATTTCCTAAAAAATATAGAAAGAAAAACTCACTTGCTTTTTACTAGTTGGTCAGTGTCTGTATATGTTAATGAAGTTGTCTTTCACTAACCTGCAACTCATCCATTGAGAGGCCAGTTATCTGAAGAGGCGGAAGTTTCTCGCTCAGATATTTCACCTTGTCCTCATCTCGACTGACCGTCTCCTGTTCCAACTCCTCCATGGCTCTTTGGAGCAAAAGGATCTGAGAAAACAGAATGTACTGTAAATAGGCATTCTGTAGGTTTAAACAGCAACAAAAAAACATACTGGCAATCAGTTCACATGCACATTTACTGAGTTCTCAAAGTATTGAAAACACACACACACACCACTATCATACCTTCAGCGAGAGTTTTCGAGACGCAGAAATCTTAGACTTCGGCTTAAAAAAAAAAATGTAAACAAGTTTAATCCTAATTTTTATGCATTATATTCTGTCATTTAACAATGTAGAGATAAATGTGCATTTCACAATATCGTAATCACAATATGCTGTTGAATACCTTGGCTTGCACTCGAGGGGGCAATGGAGTAGGAGGCTATTGATGATATACAAAAATTAAAGTGAAAATTTGAATACAAATACACACTATAAATCACATTATCCTTATCAGAAAATTATTGTATAATGTTATTAAAGCTTTTATCCCTTTAACTAATTATTGCTCTAATTTCAGTCTTAAAAGTTGCATATACTGTAGACTATTTACTTACATTGCTGCAGATTTTATGTTTATTGGTGGTTGCAAAGAGGAAAGAGAAGAAAATATTATCAGATAAAGAAATATACAAAGATGTTTGTTCAGGCAATGTTCACAAAACATAATGCATAAAACACTTACTCGTCCGCCATTGTGAAACCTGTCAAATCAAATAGGTATAAACAAAAATAAAAAGAAACAATTATGAATAGTTGCAATCACAATACTAAACTAAATAAATCCCTTGACCTGCATTGAGAGATGTAGCTGACACAGAGACGTGTGTTACCTGAGGTGTTGCCCGTGGGTCAAGACAGCTTCTGAAAGCACAAAGGACAGAGACAATTGTTTTTATGTGTGACAGGCAGCAGCTTTGTAATTTTAGCTCACAGAGACAGGAATGAGAATGAATGGGCAGCTGTCCTCAACATATCAGGGACTGGGTGGTGTGTGTGTGTGTCCTACGCCACAAGGACAAAGCAATTCAAAGCCTAATACAGTAAATGCCTCAAAATACATTTTTATGTGCATCTCAAATGCAATATAGCAGACGAGGCACATCCTATAATGGGAAATTGTGAAATCAAACAGGTTAGTATAACGAAAACTCCATCATCTAAAAATGACAGCCATACACATCTGTAAATTACAGGACACACCGGGTCGTTAAGTCTTCACCTCTTTAAAGCAAATATATTACAGTCAAATAACAAGACAATGCATAAAGGAAACGTTTCCATCCATTAGTCATAGGTCAGAACAATCGGCACCTGCTCACCCTCACATGTTCATAAGCAAACCTCACTTCCATAAATACTCCATTTTAAACACCATTTGCCCACCAACCCAGGACCTAAAATATTATCCCAGTGTTTTAAATGCATATTGTACTTTAAAGGAATGGCTTACCCAAAAATGAAAATATACTGAAACTTTAATCTCAGGTCATCTAAGATGTAGATGAGTTTGTTTCTTCATCAGAACAGATTTGGAGAAATGGAGCATTACATCACTTGCTCACCAATGGATCCTCTGCAGTGAATGGGTGCCGTCAGAATGAGAGTCCAAACAGTTGATAAAAACATCATAATAATCCACACCACTCCAGTACATCAGTTACCATCACGTGAAGCGAAAATCTGCTTGTTTGTAAGAAACACGTCACGGGCATTTTTACTTTAAACCATTGCTTGTGGCCAAAATACGAGTTCATAATCCTTTCAGTAAAAAAAAACATCCCCTGTTGTCCTCTCACATCAAAATCCTATTGTCTTTGAGAGCTGCTTTATAGCTGAAATTGTATTTGTTTCATAATTGAAGAACTTTGAAATAACACCAATACTGTTATTTTCTTGTTTATTACCGTGAAGCTTCTTTGAAACAATATCTGTATTGTATAAAGTGCTAATGTGCTCGACTTAGCTAAATCCTTGACTCTTGATTGTTTTTAATACAAAAGCTGCTGTAAGGACCATTTGGACTGTTATACATTTTAATCTATAATCAGTTCATGAGATCTCGCAAAACTTTTACATGCAGGTTATTTGTTTACCAAAAAGTCCTTTAGGATTCAGTGAGGAAGAAATTTGTGTTGAAGGTTTATGATCTATTTATTCAGGAACCTTTCCATACGGAGAGCTGAGCCATGTCTGCTTCCCAGGCCATGTATTTCTCTGCCGCTTCGCCTGTCTGGCACTGACTGACAGACTCTACGGGCGAATGGTTTCGGCAGCTTGGGGTGTCAGGAATATCTCTCATGCATCCCCTTTGCATTTGTGATCCAATATTAGCGCATTTCCACCTAAGGCAGCTCAATGAGGTGAAAACCCCTCTGACCCGAGGGTTCATTTAAAACTAAGCCGATATTTACGAGATACCAAATTGATCCTTAGAACAGAAGCACATACACATGCTACTTGTCCCGTTAACACACACATACAAACTGCGTACACACAAATGATGCCACTCATACATATCCACACAAAAATAGTCTTTGATGACAATAAGTCAGGTGAGGACTTTATGTAACGTGATGCCTGCTTATGTAAGGGTTAATGTTAGAAACTAGGTCATTTCTGTAATGCAGTAGGCCTAAAGGCCCGTTCACACCAAGAATGACAACTGTAAAGATAACCATAATGATAACTATATTAGCTTCCCTGCCAACAGATGATAATGTCCTGTTTATTATAAGCGTGTACCGCCGTTTTGTCACTTGCCGCTTTAAATGGTCGAGCTCTTTAAAACAGGACGGATTCTGATTGGCTGTCAATGTTGTATCATTCATCAGATGGAAAAGAAATCATTCTGAATGTGAATTCTTTGGCGATTTTATAAAAAATAAGCTGCATGGGCCAATCTGCGAAAAATGAGGTGAACCCAGAGATATTTGACATATATTAATTACTTGTATACTTTTATTTAATGTCTTAAAATTATGCAAAGGTCATGTTTTCATGTCTAATACAGCTGTGTTTTTACATGAACAAGGTGATTTTGGATAGACAGATACATATGTATATATCTATCTATGTATGTTTTTTTTTTGCAGGCTATATTATTATACCAGTTTTTGTAATGTATCATCCAAGATGTTATGTTTTAAATTGTGAGACAAACCAACTAATATTACAAAACATTGGCAGATTAATCAAATCTGTTGCTAACAGCTGTTTATTTAATTTAGCCTATGGTCCAATTAATAATAATAATAATAATTTATAATATATATATATATATATAGATATATATACACATGGCATATACATATATATTTATAATATATATATATATATATATAATTATTTTTTTATACTTTTCCCAAAATATCACAACATAATATGTATATGAGCTACACATATTTGAATGACCCACTTATTAAGTGCAAGTATGCCTAAGTGCTTATGCTTAACAAAATATGTGTTTACACATGCTACACAGGATAGCAGTGGATCACTCAGTGGGGTAGCAGTGTGTAATAATAGTAGATTAATTACAGGCCTGGCTGCACCATCCACTGGCTTATTTGGCTCTGAATGCAATGGGATTAGTCTTTAAGACACTGATTTTTAATCCTGGACACTTGGGAAAGGTTCAGTGCTGATGAGTGCAGCTATTTCATTAAGATTTAAGATGGATATTATATAATGGCCAAAACTTTGGATGAAAGTGAAAAATATAATATACAAAATTAAGCAATCATCTGGCCCAAAAACACACGTGTGAGTGGTGTGAATGTCCGTGACCCGGATGTGCTCTGACGTTCCGTTCTCGCCCCTCCCACCTGCGCGAGCGATGCGCCTGATCCTGCGCGAGTCGCTTCATCTGACGGCCGAATTTGTTTTTAAAATTAGCCGCATAAACATCAAAATTTTGATATGATCGCGATCAGAATGGCTCACAGAATCGACGATGCGCCTTCCTGAGATCTAATTATGACAGAAGAAGAGTTTTAATCGGCGCAAGGATCGATGGAGAGACTTTAATGTCAGATTGAACCGCAAAGGCGAAACTCTGGTGAGCTGACAGGATCAAAAACACTAAAATAATCTAATTTAGCTGAACAGTTTATAACCAAATCATTCAATGAATAAGCCTTTGTGTCTAATATAATACTGCTGTGATGTGTAAACAATGTGAATGCAGCTGAACTGCTTACTGCCTGATCCATACAGAGATATGCATGTAACGTTATATTCAACATATAAGAATTATTGTCGAATTTTTTCTTTGATGAATGGTTTTGGTGTTCTAGTGTAATATAATTCTTCGGTGATTTTATAAAAAAAAAAAAAAAATCTGCTAATGCTAACCACAAGGTGAACCCAGAGATATTATACATAACAAGTTAATTAAATTACGTGTAACGTTATATTAATTATTGTATCAATATTATGCAAAGATCATGTTTTCATGTCTAATAGTGCTGTGGTTTTAAGTAAACAAGATGATTGCAATAATGCAGATATATGCATTTATTATAAGTAATGTAATTGATTATTTTGGCGAATGTGTGGGAAATGAATCAAAAATTGGTTTATTTTTTGACTAATCTTGTTATGTTACGTTACCTGTATTTTATAATTAGAAAGGTTTGACTAAATATTTTAAAATCTAATCTAAAAATGTAAATTATTGATATTTATTTCTATTGAACATTTTATGTTAATATATACTAATTATATAGAGCTAATTATTTATTTGAGTGTGTGTTTATTTGATATAAGGCTTTCTGTCTGCATCTGTAGTCTCTGGCTCTTCTGTCCACCCTCCAATCTGTCAAAGGCACCTGTTGTGATCACCTGTTTCAAACATCCATGTCAGTGTATGGATATGGGTCAGGTTTTTTCTGCCTCTGTCCAGTGTGCAAACTGTTTGTTTGTGTTCATGTATGTTTGAATAGATGAATAATGCCTGGGAAGTTAAAGGCGAAGATTGTTGCGGGGCGGCACCTGCCCGTCATGGACCGTGCCAGCGATCTCACAGACGCCTTTGTGGAGGTAAGTCAAGCATCAGTCTGTTAATGAAGTCATTAGATTAAAATGCTGCCTAAAATGCAGTTGGATATCGCTTGTTTTATCATAGAGCTGCACTTGTTCCACAGGTAAAGTTTGGAAACACAACATTTAAAACGGATGTGTACCCCAAATCCCTGAATCCGCAGTGGAATTCAGAGTGGTTCAAATTCGAGGTAAGGTCTTTCTAATTGTCCTGCTTTAGGTTGGATTTTTGTAGAGTCTATTCCCTATGTTTATCTTTCCTTTACCCCTTAGGTGGATGATGAGGATTTGCAGGATGAGCCGTTGCAGATAACTGTTCTTGACCATGACACATACAGCGCTAATGATGCCATAGGAAAGGTGTACATCGACATTGATCCACTGCTCTGCAGTGAAGCTGCTACTGTCATCTCTGGCTGGCTCCCCATCTATGACACTATACACGGTGGGTATTCGCAAGCAAATTTAGCCTATAATATTAAGGAGTTCTGACTTGTTTTGTTCTGATGACATGCTTGTGTTCAGGTATAAGAGGAGAAATCAATGTGCTGGTGAAGGTGGATCTCTTCAACGACCTGAACCGCTTTAGACAGTCTTCATGTGGGGTTAAATTCTTCTGTAGTAAGTATCTAGATCATCTGCTTCCATTTCTTCCTGTACTTCTTTTCTTTATCCCCTGACGATCTGTTTCCTCCACTTTCAGCCCTGCTCTGTTCTCTTTCCTGTCTTTATTTTGTCATTCTCAGTGAATTTACACTCACATTCTGGTTCTGTCTCTCTTTTTCTTCAGCAACCTCCATTCCCCGATGTTACCGGGCCATTATGGTACATGGCTTTGTGGAAGAGCTTGTGGTAAACGAGGATCCAGAGTACCAGTGGATCGACCGTATCAGAACCCCTCGAGCTTCAAATGAGGCCAGACAGAGACTCATCTTTCTCATGTCAGGTACTAATACACAAAAAGTGTGAATGAACGACTGAAAGTTTATGTGGAAGCATATTTTCAAATGTTTGGATATGTTGCTAGAGGTGCTAGTGTTTTTTTATGGAATTGATCACATGATAACTGCAGGGCTGCTAGTTCAGTGGTTGGTTACCAATTTATACTGACTAATCGGCACATATAAATAATACTTTTATTCAGCAAGGATCCATTAAATTGAACAGAAGTGAAAGTAAAGACTTCCACAGTGTTAAAAAAAAAATCTATTTCAAATAAATGCTGTTCTTTTACCAACCTAGATTTAGGACTTTTGGATAGCACAATTGATCTACTCTGACTAAGTGTACTTTAAGTAGCTTTGGATAAGATCATCTGCTAACAGAGGACTTACTAGAAGACTGCTTTCTGTGTCTCTGGAGACATCTGCATGTGCAATCTGAGACACTCCCGTGAATATTTTCTTGGCTCATGTGGTGTTTGTCTAAATGCATTTGTGTTTCTGTTGTAGGTGAATTGCAGAGGAAGATTGGTCTGAAGGTGCTGGAGATGGGAGGGAATGCAGTGGTGGGGTACCTACAGTGTTTTGATCTGGAAGGAGAATCAGGCCTTGTGGTTCGTGCCATCGGGACAGCCTGCACACTTGAGAAAATCAGCAGCACACTCCTTGCCACAGCCACACACCCCAGCAACTCCTCTCCTTCAAAAGACATGAAAGAGTGAGTGTCACCTACGCACACATAAAGCGCCTGTGCTCCAAACCAAGCATAAAATGTCAGTGTGTGTGTATGTGCATGTCAGCATCATTTTTAAAGAGATTTGGAAATAACTGCTTTTTTCTATAACTGCTTTAGCTATCCTAGTTCATCTGCAGTACATTAGATTAGATTTTTTTTAACTGAAAAGTGTATGTTATATGATATATGGGTTAATATTATAGAAATCACAATGATTCCATTGAATTTTAATGAAAGATAATAGAGGGTCTTGATTTTTAATTTTCAGTCACTGCTAAAAAATTTTGGGTCGGTAGCATTTTTGTAGAAGTCTCTTATGCTTATCAAGCTTGCATTTATTTAATCAAAAATACAGTAAAAAGTAAAAAGAGTAATATTGTGAAATATTATTACAATTTAAAGTAACTAACTATTTTCTATTTGAATATATTTTTTTAATTTAATTTATTCCTGTAATGCTAATTTGGTGTTCAAAAATATTTAACTATTTGCTATGTTGAAAACAGTTTTGCTGCTTACTATATATATATATATATATCTTTTTCAGAATTCTTTGGTGAATAGAAAGTTCAAAAGAACAGAACAGCATTTATTTAAAATTGTTACATTATAAATGTCTTTACCATCATGTTTACTGACTCCAAACTTTTGAATGATAGTGTATCATGTTTTATATTTTCATCTATTTTTAGCAGACATTTTTATTCAAGGCATAAAATGTTATTATTTAAATCATTTCTTAAAATGATCTAACATTCCTTTGGTTTTATTAAACAGGTGTTAATGCAACCTGAAAAAGAAGAAAATGCTGTACAATTACTCTGTTTTCTGTTTATATTCGTAAATGAGAATGAGGGTGTGTGCTAGGGCTGTGCGATTAATCGAAATCGAATCGTAATCGCGATTTGAGACGTTGCGATTTCCTAATCGCAAAGCCTGCG
>NW_015506149.1:259750-260112 GCF_001515645.1 Sinocyclocheilus grahami
AGCATAAAATGTCAGTGTGTGTGTATGTGCATGTCAGCATCATTTATAAAGAGATTTGGAAATAACTGCTTTTTTCTATAACTGCTTTAGCTATCCTAGTTCATCTGCAGTACATTAGATTAGATTTTTTTTTTAACTGAAAAGTGTATGTTATATGATATATGGGTTAATATTATAGAAATCACAATGATTCCATTTAATTTTAATGAAAGATAATAGAGGGTCTTGATTTTTAATTTTCAGTCACTGCTAAAAAAATTTGGGTCGGTAGCATTTTTGTAGAAGTCTCTTATGCTTATCAAGGTTGCATTTATTTAATCAAAAATACAGTAAAAAGAGTAATATTGTGAAATATTATTACA
>NW_015506149.1:261386-275051 GCF_001515645.1 Sinocyclocheilus grahami
AACACAATAACAAATGTAATAGATTTCAGGGTTATAATGGGAATTGTATTGGTTTAAATGTAAACTATAATGGTGTCTATTTGATGGATTCTATTGGTGGAATGTAATCTGGCAGATGGCAACCAATAGAACAACAGTAATTCCTATTGGAATAATGCCCAAAACAAAAAGGAATTTTGTAATGGTTTAATGGAAACTATAAGAATTTCTGTGATGGTTTCTATTGTTTTTTTCAGCAGGGTAATGATACTCATACTGTGCTGCACATTATTGACAATATTGAGCTGAAGCTTGACTTTGCAAATTTAAAATCGCAAATCAAATCTCAATCGCGATATCTGTCAAAAAAATCGCAATTTGATATATTCCCCCAAATCGCACAGCCCTAGTGTGTGCGTGTATTTGTTTTATGAGTTGCTGTTTTATAAGTTCTACAGAAATGCATTCTCAACACACAAAAACACCACACCTCAATCTTGTTCTCCCCTGCATGTCCTCTATGTCCTCCTGCTCTTACTGTCTTTTTCTTTGGCTTTCCTGAATGCTGCATCTCTCCTGCACCAGCATGTGTTTGCGTTAGATGGCTTAAAGTTTAAATGCTGTTCAGTTGTGCATTTCCAGACTAGGTGTCTTTTGCATCTGGACTGCTGCCTTGTGTCTGTTGTGATTTGTCTAGGGTTGGGAATCGAAAATTGATTCCGATTCCAGAATCGGATACTTAAGGTCAGGAATCGGATACTTGTTGTCAAATTAAAATTTCGATTCTACCTATCGATTCCTATGTGCTTTTTTTTCTTCATCTATGAGGACCGGACCTAGTGATCTGCTTGCTCGCTAATCTAAGCGCTCCAAAGTTTGGCTAGATTTGCGATCAGATGCCAAAAAAGCAGTGTAATATCTGTGATAGCTAAACATGTTGCAAGAGAGGTGTCACCACCAACATGATAAAGCACTTTAATTTAATAGATCGTTAAAGATCGCGAACACGATTCAAACACCAACGTGAATCTATTCCTAAATTACAATGACTCGTCTGTTTCATTCCTCAAACTTTGGCGTGTGCGATCAATGTTGTGATCACTTGGTTCGTCCGTGCAGAGTACAATCACACCAGTGTGATTTGAACATTTAAATTTGCGTTCGCGCTGCCGCTGACCTAAAGAGAGCAGCTGTCTGTCATGAATGAAACATCTTCACAGTCTTTTCAGCCACACAGTATCATTATTTTTGTTGCAAACATTCAAATCACAGAAGTACTGGGATAAACGTTTATAGTTCAGATATAAACTCTGTGTACGATGTGTATGGTAGCGATTAAAAGTAATTTGACACTTCAAATGAAGATTTATCAATTACATTGTTAAGCCAGTAGGTGGCGAAAAGGGGCTGTTAAAATGTATTTGTTTTTGAATCATACAAGAGATTCGTTCAAGAACGCTGATTCATCCAGTAATGAAACAAGTACATCTTGAGTGAGTCATTTAATCATTAATTCATAAATTACATGTGATTTTGTTTAGTTGTCTAATGTTTTTTCTTCAGAATCATGAGAGAACCACAACTTCCGTTTGGGGGAAAAAAAAGGTGAAAAAAACTCAATTTATCCAGAATCATGCAGTTCTATTTTGCACACAAACTTTACTTAAAGAGTCCAGTTTTTATGTAGCCAGTTGATTTTTGTTCATGGCATTCAGCTCCAATAAATGGTTTGCAAAAAAGAGACAAGATAAATGTTTGATATCATTATTTAATCACATTGGAATCGAAACTGGGAATCGAAAAGAATCGGAATCGGAATTGATAAAATTCAAACGATACCCAACCCTAGATTTGTCTTTGTGATGTCTTGTCCTGTGCCTTCTTGGGAGCTAAGAATTTTTGAACAGCTGTGACCTGCCTAACTAGACAGCATTTTTGGAGCTGTCTAGGTAGTCATCTCACTAGGTTGTGAGATACAGCCAAAAAGGACCTTTCCTGCCGTCGGTTCTCGATGCGGTCTGCCTTGGGTGTGTGCCCGTGCATGTTTCTGTATGTCATTGTTATATGTGTGTTTGTGTTCTCTGTGAATGTTCAGTACACTGTGTGTGTGCGTGTGTGTTTAAATGTTTGAAATTTGCGTGAATGTGTGTGTAGCTCTCCGCAGGCTGCTCCTTCCACTCTTGGATGTCGTTCCACACACAGCAGTCCAGTTCACAGTGCGAGCAGTCGTCTTTCTCAGGGCTTCTCCGTTTCCGTGCCAACACTGCTGTTCGCCGGTATGAAACCCAGACACAGGAGCTCAGAAGCCCCCAGAGCCAGGCAGTGTAGGCAGGTACCCCACGACCCCCATGACCCCGTCACGACTCTGCCACGGACCTGTCACCCCGTTCTTCATTGGCAGACAGCTATGACATCACCAGCCCCCCTTCCCTTCAGCTGCCAAAGCAACCTTGTTTACAGCTTAAAAATACCTCTGACCAATCAGTAAGCTGCATTCAGCTGTCACTCACGGAGTATATCCAATCAGAGGTGTCAGTTTGCTTCTGTGTTTTTATTTTGTGCGCGTACGTACCTTTTGATTTTTTTTTTAGGCAGGGTTGTTGAATTTTACATTTTGGCCTTGTGAAGGCATTAGTCGACCTTTGTTATCAAAGCGTTGTGCTTTGGTTGGCTGAAACACGCTTCTTGTTCATCTCATTTGCGTCCTGCCTCTTTTTTTGGGTTTCAGGTTTTTTTTTTTTTTTTATCCCTGCCCGCTACCATAAAGTGCTTTGCTGTCTCTTCTTGACATCCTCACACGCTCTACCCTTTCAGCAGCAAGCAGTCAACACTCTTTCTGTTTTTCTTTCTTACTCACAATCTCTTCCTCCACATCATGCACACGCTCAAACACACACACACGGGCACAGTCCTCATGCATGACCCTGTGAGTCCGTGTGTGTTGATGGAGTGTGTTCCTCCTTGCTCTCACAGGCCAGGGTTTGGGGAGGAGGCCCCAGGCGTCCCGTTATCCTCAGGACCCCCCACCCCTCTGAGAGCACAAACCTTCTCCTCCTTCTCCCCCTCCAAGTCCTACAGTCGCCAGTCCTCCTCCTCTGACACCGAGCTCAGCCTAACCCCCAAAACCGGTAAGATACCCGACCCCACCTGACCTCTGACACTCTACCAGGCTCGCTCTCTCTATGGGCCTTGATTTTAATCAATAGCAGCACACTGACCCCAGTGTCAAGGCTGAGAGGCAGAGGGTCTAGGGCGCAGTGTCTCTGTTTATTTTGGGCTAGTTTTGTGTTTAATTCATTTATGTTTGTTGTGTTGTCCTTCCATTATTACTTTATCTGTGTGTGTGAGATGTTTATTTATATTTGACTCAAGGAGTGATCTCGTATTTTGTGCATTTGGAATCTGTGAAGAAAATGAACTCCACCATGCCTTCCATATGTGAATCAGCCCCTTCTAAAGGACTTATGTCCTTTAGAAGGGGCTGATAATTCAGAACTAAAGAACTTTAGTTCTGTTTTTTTCATTTTTTATTTCATGTCTCTTATTTTTCATTATCTTTCCAGGGATGCAAACTGCTTAGTTTTATTCAAAATCCTCTATGTGTTATAAAATAGGTCACTTATTCGGTTTCATTGTGAACCAAGGAGCTTTTTTCACTGCAAGGTTAAATTATTAAAGGGATCGTTCACCCAAAAATGGAAATTCTGTCATTATTTACCCTCGTTCATGTTGATTTAAACCTATATGACTTTATTTTAAAAATATATTTTGAGAACTGTCTGAGTGTTTTTGTCCATACAATGGAAGTCGATGGGGTCAGTGTTGCTTTGCTCCCAACGTTCTTCCAAATATCTTCTCAGCGTTCTTCAGAATAAAGTCATAGAGGTTTGGATTGACATGAGGGTGAGTAAATGATGGCAGAATTGTAATTTTCTCTGAAGAGGTATTTTTGTGAAGTAGATTTAAGTTTAATATTTATCTGGACTTTAATGAAAATGCCAGAGCCTTTGCTTTTCTGACACTCTACCAGGCTCTCTCTCTCTATGGGCCTTGATTTTAATCAATAGCAGCACACTGACCCCAGTGTCAAGGCTGAGAGGCAGAGGGTCTAGGGCGCAGTGTCTCTGTTTATTTTGGGCTAGTTTTGTGTTTAATTCATTTATGTTTGTTTTGTTGTCCTTCCATTATTACTTTATCTGTGTGTGTGAGATGTTTATTTATATTCGACTCAAGGAGTGATCTCGTATTTTGTGCATTTGGAATCTGTGAAGAAAATGAACTCCACCATGCCTTCCATATGTGAATCAGCCCCTTCTAAAGGACTTATGTCCTTTAGAAGGGGCTGATAATTCAGAACTAAAGAACTTTAGTTCTGTTTTTTCATTTTTTATTTCATGTCTCTTATTTTTCATTATCTTTCCAGGGATGCAAACTGCTTAGTTTTATTCAAAATCCTCTATGTGTTATAAAATAGGTCACTTATTCGGTTTCATTGTGAACCAAGGAGCTTTTTTCACTGCAAGGTTAAATTATTAAAGGGATCGTTCACCCAAAAATGGAAATTCTGTCATTATTTACCCTCGTTCATGTTGATTTAAACCTATATGACTTTATTTTAAAAATATATTTTGAGAACTGTCTGAGTGTTTTTGTCCATACAATGGAAGTCGATGGGGTCAGTGTTGCTTTGCTCCCAACGTTCTTCCAAATATCTTCTCAGCGTTCTTCAGAATAAAGTCATAGAGGTTTGGATTGACATGAGGGTGAGTAAATGATGGCAGAATTGTAATTTTCTCTGAAGAGGTATTTTTGTGAAGTAGATTTAAGTTTAATATTTATCTGGACTTTAATGAAAATGCCAGAGCCTTTGCTTTTGCTAGCACAGATTGTCTGCATAAATGCATGTGCTGAGTACTTGAAAAGCAAATATAAAGTGTGGCTTTTCCTTGAAGACACTCCGATTTACAGAAACCGTATGATCAAGTTTGTTCAGCACTGTCAGTTTTATGCTTTTCATTGTTATAGTGACTTTGAAGAATGAAATGCTAATGTGCACAAGAAACATAGGGGCACAGTATAATATATAAAACTGAAACACTTCAGTTTTATATTTTATCTTTATCCCTTTCTCTCTCCCTCCTGTATTATACACCCTTCATGTATTTTACACCCCCCAAAAATCATTGTTGAAATGATGAAATAATTGATGAAATGTCACTATCCTAGTTCAGCTTATATTTGTTTTCATGTGTAAAATAGCAATAAACCCTATTTTACCTTTTCTACATATTTTAAATAAAAATCAAAAAGGGACCCCAGAGGGATAATCCACCAAAAAAATGAAAATGCTGTCATATTTTTTTATTCTTTTTCCAAACAGCAACATGTTCATAGTGACCATGTCTGGTCAAGCTCAAAAAAAAAAAAAAAAGTCACCATAAAGCACAATTTGTGTAGTCCATATGACTTATATATGAGCCAATATTCTGAAGTCATCTGGAGCATAAATCTGGAGCAGTTAATTGAGAATTCACCTCTGAAATTGATTAAGGAAGTCATTATGGAAGTCTGGCTTGCTTAGTTGGGGACACTTCATTTCCAGCGTTATCGTTGACATAATTGCAAAGATATTATTTAAACTGAGCTGGATGTTGACATCACTGAATTCAATGATGAACTGTCTTTAACTGAAAAATGAGTGTTTACTATTGTCATTTTGCATTATTGACACTATTTTCCTAATTAATGCTGTTCAGTTGCTTTGTCACAATCTGTATTGTTAAAAGCGCTATATAAATAAAGGTGACTTGACTTGACTTATGACAGAAATGTCAGTTTTGGAAAAACTACAACTTATACCTTCAAAACCAACCTGCTGGAAATAAAACCCTTGGAAAACCATTTTATTTACCTCTCATCAATTTGCATCCCCATCTGTTGTGTAGTTCAGTCACCCCTTATTTTTTTTCTCATATGATGTCTTCATACCTGTCCTCCCCAAACTTCTCTCTCATTCTTTCTCTGTCAGTGGGGATATTTCTGTTTCCCAGTACTCCCGCCCTTGAATCTGAATCATCTCCCCTCCCCTCTGCCCATCTGCCCCGTCACTTATGGCCAGGGATGGCCTCCAGGAGTACAACTCCTCCCCCACTCCGTCTCAGCCAATCAGACACAGCCATTCTGAGAAAGAGCGTGTCTTTCAGTGAGGAACTGCTGCTGGCGGCCTCTGGTAGGATACACCCACTGCTGTTCCCATGACCTTTGACCCTTGGTGCAGTGACTGCATCCAGTGTCACCACACCAACCCCTGTGCTGCCCCCTGGCAGAATATCATGCCCGTTGCTGAATAAAACGTACTAACAAATGGATTTTTTTTCTCATTTGCCCACACACACCTTTTGGCAAATGCACTCTGAGTGAATGTTATGATAGAGTGGTGTGGTTTAATGTCTTCTAAGCTCTCTGATTTAACAAAACCCCACTTGCATGCGTTTTTTCAGCCTGACTGCAGGTTAGATTTCTCTGCCAGTGGAAGAAGAAACTAGAAAAAATAAACCAGCCACCCTCTGTCGTCTCTTATTAGCTGGTTCCAAAAATCTCATTTCCTAGTGCCTGGGCTCTGAGCTTATGTGTCTGAAACTGTATATTAATTGTGTTTTAATTTGTCAAAAAGTGAAAACTTGATGAAGTTGCCCAGCTAGTGATTGAGTAGAGCACATTTTTTTGCCATGATAAATGTTATTTCTTAAAAGTCTCTGAATGATTCATGTTTTCGTACATGGATTACTTTAATGGTTTATCCAACTAATGCCATTATTACATTTTTATAATGGATGTGAACATATCCAGTTCGTGTTCAGATATGTATTACGATTACACTGTCTTTATATTAGACTGCTGCTCTACCTAATAAAGTGAAGAAAATCCCTTGTTGGCAAAAACGACTATGTCCACCAAATGAATTACACTATTGTTCAAAAGTTTCAGGTCAGCAAGATGACAGTAAAGACATTTATAAAGTTACAGAAGGTTTATATTTCAAATGCTGTTTTTTAAACTCGTGAAAGAATCCTGAAAAAAGTATCAAGGTATCCAAAAAATACTATGCAAAACAACTGTTTTCAACATTGATAATAATGAATGTTTCTTGAGCATCAAATCAGCATATTATAATGATTTCTGAAGAATCGTGTGACACTGAAAACTACAGTAATGGCTGCTAAATTTGTAATCATATTTCACAATATAACAGTTTCTAAGTAAATGCAGCCTTGGTGGAGCATAAGAGATTTCTTTGAAAAAAATCTTACTGAACTTTTGAACAATAGTGTATATTAACCATATTTACATGCACATAATTTCCCTATTAAGGTATTCTGGTGAAGCCTTTATTTCCAAAATAGGTCATATATGCTCCATAGGTATTGGAATATTCCTGTATGCATGTTAGTTTCCTACTTTTGACAAGAGCACAATAAATAACTAAATGTAGCCTTGAGGCTTTTCTCTAGATCAATTTCCTTTTCACTCCAAAAAAATTCACTGAAAAGTTTGTACTTATGCAGGTATAAATGAGTGATTTGCTTACTTGTCAATACAAATTCATATTAATGTTCAAGTAGTCAAAATATTAATAAAGGCTTTACATAGGCTTAATTGGGTAAATGCGTAATTTTAATTAATAGTTTTAATTATTCTTGTGCATGTAAATGCAGCCATGGGCACTTAGAAGAGGTGAATGTATGTGATTGCATGGGCTATTGTAACATTGTGCGCTGGGTTGTTTAGAAGTGATGTGTTGTTTACAATCTTTCATTTCCCCCGAATTTCTCTCTTCTCCATCATGAACAGGAATGGGAAGTGGCGGCAGTGCAGGGAAGGAGGCGGGGCCTCTTAAAGCTCTTCTGAGGCAGCAGACCCAATCAGCACTGGAGCAGAGAGTAAGAAAAAGACACATTCACATGCATTTATATATTCACAATCAAGTTTATGCACAAAAGTGGAACTGGTGATTATGAGAATGATGTTTCATTGTCCACTCTGTCATTCTCTCACTGGATTTCAGGGGGTTTCATCATCCTCTGAAGCGTTTGTTAGAACAGGGGTATGTCTGGAGAGGGCATGCCGAATGTTTTCTGATCGTAGAATCTTTCATGTTTCCCAAACTCCTTCCTGTTTGAGAACTTTGAACTGGAAGACCCACATCTCTTCTACTGTCCTAATGACTTCATTATCAAACCAATGACACATCAGTATTGTGACTATTGGTTTGGGGGCCATGTGGTTATGCACCCATTTCCATGGAGAATATTCTAGAACCTATTCTAGAAACTCTCATGTCTACCTGTATGTCACAGTTTTGCTGTGAACTTGGTCCAGGGTTAAAATGTCTTGTAAATAAAGAAATTAATGTAAATGAAGAACCAGAGCTCTTGAAGTCTGTGTCTTCATACTTATATGGTTGAGAAATAAACATGTACTGGTAACAATTTTGTTGAGGTTTTTAATCAGGACTTCATGCATATTTATTATGTATTTGCATTAGGGCTGCCCCCTAACAGTCGACTAACCATTAGTCGACCAGAAATTTTATTAGTCGCTTAGTCGCAGAAAAAAAAAATCCACAGGCGAACTCACGCAGTCCGTGATGGACAGATCGTTAATGGCGCTGGTCTATGGCAATGCAGTACATCGGGCAGGACATCCAAATTCTCAGCTATTGTTCTTCGACCTCAAATATGGCTTATCACCTGAAATATGTAAGTATTAGCAACTTTACACTGCCGCTTAATCTAATGTTAACCTAGAAAAATGTGCGCTATTGAAGTGTCTGTGCGGAGAGTGGAAGCTGAACAGTAGTGCATGACAGATGGAGGGCCAGTGCGGTCATTTGCTCTTAAATACTCTGTCATTTTTGGTCATACAGATAAGAATAATGCTGAGTTCACGCTGCATGATTTTCAAAATCATCGGATCATCGTTGTTTTCACACTGCACGACTATCTGGGGTAGCATTCAGTTGCTGCCGTGTTCACATTGCACGATAGATCGGCGACAGGAGGTTACACACTGCATGACTTTACAATAGGAAGAATCACAGACAACTCTGTCTGGTCCGCAAACTACGTTTCAGAACCAAACGCACACGAGAAGTGATAAGGAAATAACGCAAGATCACGCTGATATTGTGGTCTATAATAATTCCTCCCCGAACAAACAATAACAAAGATGACTTTGTAACATAGCCTACTTCTGCTGGGAAAATTTTAAATACACAAATCTAAGTACTTGAACGTGAAACCAATGTTTTGTGCATTTTATACTGAGCTTGTCTACAAAAGGCCTCAAAGTGATGAAAAAGAAAAATGCAATAAATCTTTTGTCCTTTATATAAGAATATGATTTACAGGAGAAAAAAAAACCTAGACCCCTTTTATGTATATTTATTTTTCTTTTTTATTGTATTTGTATGTGTATATATATATACGTATGTATATATATATAGATATATATATACACAGGTGCATCTCAATAAATTAGAATGTCATGGAAAAGTTCATTTATTTCAGTAATTCTACTCATTGACTGATATTGCCACATTGTTTGTACATGTCTAATTGCTTAATAATAATAATAATAATAATAATAAAACAAAAAAAAAACATGCAAAAAAGTCCTCCCCGAACTTGGCTGTAGGTCATCGCCGATGTATGTTTCAGTCAGAACTTTTTTCACACAGCAGGATTTTAAATCGCCGACATCTCCAGATATTTAGCATGCCAAATATTTCATGGGCATTTGATAATTCACACTGTGTGATTGTCACCCGTGTGAACAAGCACCGATTTGCCTCCGGGCTAAAATCGTGCGGTGTGAACTTGGCATAATGTGTCTTTCAAATCTGTAAAGACTACGTTTATTTGTGTGCACTCAGAATAACAACAAAACATTGCTTTTGTAAAATAATGAAAGCAAACAGGATGTGCGTTCCTTCTGCCGTCTTGGTCATGTGAACTTGAGCGTGAAACTCCGAAACTATACGTGTATACTTGCCTTACAGATATGAAAAACATATCTATAGAGAGCGAAATGTCTACTTTCAAATGAACCAATTCAAATGGAAAACAAATATTCTCAGATTATGTAATCTATATGAAGCATGCATACGTTCACTACTGCGAAAATGACCGACTTCATCTCTTCAGCCGAAAACAAAGAAAGCACGTAGTTTAGCGTATCAAATTATTCAAATGTTCATGCAGCCTCCTTACTGTTTTTCTCTGACACATTCATAATTATTTCTTCTGCCGGTGTGCTGTGGCAAGCTTTTTGCGTGTGCTTGAGCGCTTTTTAGGCTATAGGCAATTAAAGGCGCATTATAATGATTTCAAATGGTTTGTTAATAAATATGCGATTAGTTGACTAATGCTTCAAATGAACAACTTCTAGTCGACCAGAAAAATCCTTAGTCGAGGGCAGCCCTAATTTGCATGCAGTATATCAGAATGGTAAGTTATAAGTAAAAGAGCTTCTGTTTGATTTTATGAGCATCTTATTACCACTTGTTGGTTAATGTTAAGCCACTTACATCAACTGGTAAGTCCTGATGTATTGCACTTAACAGATTTGTTACCCAGTAAAACAGCCTGTCTCCTACAGTGTCTGAGTCTCTGTATCTCTGCATGAGTCTTGTGTTGCAATTGCTAAATATTGACAATATAATGGCATAGGGCTGCACAATTAATCGAATTTCTAATCGCAATTACAATTATGGATGCCACAATTACGTAATCGTTCAAAGCGGCAATTAAAAGTCCACTTATGTTATTCTGCACGCTTAATATATGTTTTTTTCTTTCTACATGTTATCTTAAGGGTTTTTCCATTGTTTTAGTTTTAGTGTAACATTCATATTTTTCCTTTTTTTATAATTTAAAGAAGAAACCAATCCGATGTATATTTGACATTTGAGGCTTAATACTATAGAAAAGCACTAAAGGTTTTTCAGTTAGTGTTTTCAGCTTGTTTATTTTCATATAGAAATACGGCATGCAGTTGCATCAAACAGTGGTATATAAACATCATTCAATGTAAATTGTGATAATCGTAATTAATAATCACAATTACAATTTCAAGGGAATTATCGACAATTATGATTTTTGTCATAATCGTGCAGCCCTATAATGGCATGACCCACAGGTTTTAATTTCTGTGCTGTAAAATCTTTAGTTCTGTGTAAAGATTTCAGTACTGAAGTTCACCTGTCTTCAAGACATTTGCAAGAATGCCAGTGGGTCACCTGTGTCATTTCTGTATGATCCCTCCATCACCGTTCTGTGTGTTTCAGGAATACCCTTTCTTCACGTTGACCGCCTTCCCTCCTGGATTTCTCCTTCATGTGGGTGGTGTGGTCAGTGCGCGCTCAGTAAAGCTTCTGGATCGAATCCACAACCCAGGTAAGACTGCTCATATTCCACAAGCACAAATGCACCAAATATATGATACATGAACACAATTTAAAACAACATGAAACATAACTTCACTGTAGCAAGAACATAAATCAATCAGCAGGCGCATTTATGAGGTAGTTTGACTGTGTGCATGTTGTTGGTGAGGCTTTTGTTGTATTTTCAATTTAAGTTCTTTGTACAGTGTATGTTCTGCATCACATGCACCATTTCTTGGCCTTAATGTTTTGTCCTCTCCAGCTTAGTATGCTCTATTACTCTTATTTGCTTGTAGAAGATTTTGAGAAGATTTTTTTTAGTGTTCATCTCCCCTGAACATTATTTTTAATGTTTTAATCATTACATTTTTGCACTATTAGCACATGCACAAAAAATACTTTGTGAAAACTCACATTTACCCTTTCTAGTCTGTGCTAACAGTGCATTATGGGAATGTAAATATTGGTATTAATGCAATTTAATACAACGTTTAAAATATTCGGTAACACTTTATTTTAAGGTGTCCTTGTTACATGTACTTACTATTATTCAAGAATCGGCTTAAAACACATCTCTTCCATCTTTATTTGGTCCCTCTAAATCAGTGGTCGCCAACCCGTTGATCATGATTTTCCCGCGGAATTGGGCTACTTTAACACTGTTGCCGTGGGTTGTTGTTCATGTCCGTGGGTTGAAGCGACCCCAATAACGTGATATTTGGTCCCTGGAATGTGAATTTTACTGGAAGATCCCCGCCGAAAAACTTGTATTTTACCCCCGGAATGCGATTTTTACAGGGGAACGCCCCTCAAAACGCGATTAGACTAGTTTTATTGCGAAAACCTGGCAACCCTGTTCATAGGCGCCACCTGCAGTCAGAGAGTGCATCTCATTCAGACCTGCTGTTTTTGTTTCGTGCAGATGTTTTATGTAGCAAATAAATAACACCTAAAGTTAGACCATTCTGTTTTTGTTTTAAATTCCGAAATTAATCTAAATCAAATCAATAACAACTGCCTGTGCAGATCATGATTAAAATGCAGTGGTTGCCTCTAATTTCATATGGCTAGATATCTTTGTTTAAAGCAAGTTTGTTTGTTATAAAGCAAATAGCCAATAAATAAATTTGCTTTAAAAATCAGTATCAGTATCAGAATCCAATTGGCCAGTAAAAAAAAGAAAGAAAGAAAGAAAAGAAAATCTGAATTCTGAATCAGCTATGATCGGTGCATCACTAATTAAAATACTAAGTAAAAGGCCTCAAATTTGAAGTACAATCTGGGATGTCTTTTTCTATCAATTCTTCAATAGGTAGATCTTGTCTTTCATAAAGGCCGAGGTCAGGGATCTTGGGCCTAAAAAGGTTGGTGTTCACTGCTCTAAATCTAGCATTCTCTATTCTAATTTTATTCTTAAAGGGGTGGTTCACTGGGTTTTTTCTAGGCTTGATTGTGTTTATGGGTTGCAGTCTAACATGTGTTAATGCTTCGTTAAAAAAACACATTATTTTTCACATAATTTATCTTTATTCCACACCTCTCTGTCCCTTCTCTGAGAAACGGGCTGATCTTTTACTCTTTTTATGAAGCCCCGCCCTCAGAAATAGGCGATGGGCTCTGATTGGTTAGCTAGCCCAGTGTGTTGTGATTGGCTAAACCGCCTCTAGTGCACGTCTAATCGTCCTGCCCCTCACCTCAGCGGCATGTGCTCCGGTTGTATTTTAAACAGTGGCATCGTTAATATCGCTTATCAGTTTGAGCCCGATTGAGAAGCAGATGATATTATTGAAGAGGATCGTGCAGAACCCTCTGCAAGCACGGCTTTTAATGGTAGACCTGTGTTTTTTGTTTGTTGTTGTCTCATACTATTAGATACGCTGTTATTTGTAAATGCTACTGCTTATGTTAGCTTTTAATATACGGTTTTATCCTGATTAAAACTTTAATACAGTACAGCAACCGCATGTTTAATACTTCTCATAGCTATGTGAAAATAAGTGTATAATTGGAACAGTTCATTGTGGAGCTAAATGAGAGAGAGAGAGAGAGAAAGAGAGAGAGATGCAGAGCATGTGCAGAGCAGGGGAACGCGAGGAATAGTATTAAGAACCGCTGCTTTTGAACATTGATTTTGAAACTTGTGAATCCATTAGAATCGTTAGAAGACAGAATCGTGATTCATATATGAACAGATTTTTACGTGCACCTCTAGTTTTCTTTTCCTCTTCTCTAAAGCAGCG
>NW_015506149.1:275078-276082 GCF_001515645.1 Sinocyclocheilus grahami
AAAAAACACTAGCTTCTCTAATCTTTTTGTATTCTATCTGTTTTCTTTTTATTTATTATGCAATTAACAGAAGCAAAAAAGGCCTTTAACACTAGCTTGCTCTATTCTTTTTCTATTCTGTTTTCGTTTTATTTATTATATAATAAAAAAAAAAAACTTGCTACGTGTACTGCATTAAGCTAACTGAGACTTGTTATTGCACTTGCATATTATTGCTCTTTTGTTGATTTTGATTGCTTCCATTGTCCTCATTTGTAAGTCGCTTTGGATAAAAGCTTCTGCTAAATGACAATGTAAATGTATTATAATAACAATTAATTATGAATAATTACATTCAAGTTGCTCTAAACCAAACCCTAATCTTGACCCTAACCATTTAGTAAATACATGTGGTTAATTAATATTACTCAGTACTTAAATATATAATTACACTGTAACAAGAGCTGTGTCTCATTTAGAAGGCTGCACCCTCCGGAGGTCGAATCCTCTGGAGGTCGCATCCTCTGTAGGATGCATATACGAAGTGTCCTCAACCTAGAATTAAACGAGACGGCCTTCGTAGGACAGGCGGAAAAGGAAACCGGAAGTATCACGTTGCTAAGCCAATACATTTAGAGCATCGTTGCGCTCTCACACTACTTAAATGAAGGAAAATTATTTCTAAATTTGGAAAGTAATAAAAAAAAAAAAGGTTTTACTTGTTTTATTTTGTTCAATGTTTGAGGAGCTGCAGCGTACGTACAGCAGGCATCTATTAGAGAAAAAAAGGAGGAGGATATTAAAAACAAAGTTTATCCGTTTTGACCGAGGCGAATTAAGGTAAGTTGTAAACACCACATCTGCGCTTGTCTGTACGTTACATCTGCCGGTGCCGGCATTTTTCAAATTAACAACAGTTGTTCACGGCGACACAAAGAATTGTGGGTTATCTGTAGCAGCGAAGGATACACCTCATGCATCCTCCGAATTCCTGTGAAAGAAGGTCGCATTCGAAGGTCGCATTC
>NW_015506149.1:276779-283817 GCF_001515645.1 Sinocyclocheilus grahami
TCGTAGGACAGGCGGAAAAGGAAACCGGAAGTATTGCGTTGCTATGCCAACACATTTAGAGCATCGTTGCGCTCTCACACTACTTATATGAAGGAAATTTATTTCTAAATTTGGGAAGTAATTTGAAAAAAAAAATGCTTTTGCTTGTTTTGTTTTGTTCAATGTTGAGGAACTGCAGCGTACGTACAGCAGACATCTATTAGAGAAAAAAAGGAGGAGGATATTAAAAACAAAGTTTATCCGTTTTTACCGAGGCGAATTAAGGTAAGTTGTAAACACCACATCTGCGCTTGTGTGTACGTTACATCTGCCGGCGCCGGCCTTTTTCAAATGAACAACGGTTGTTCACGGCGACGCAAAGAATTGTGGGTTATCTGTAGCAGCGAAGGATACACCTCATGCATCCTCCGAATTCCTGTGAAAGAAGGTCGCATTCGAAGGTCGCATTCGGAGTGTCCTACTTGCTTTTCTGAAATGAGACAGCCTCGATGACGTATGCAGCCTTCGAATGCGACCTCCGGAGGATGCAGCCTTCTAAATGAGACACAGCTATTGACACCTTAAAATAAAGTGTACCCAAATATTCTATTGTATAATAGTTTAATATCAATTTTTAACAGAAAGTGGCAGGTTTTGGCAAGCTTTTAATGCACAGCTTGGAAATGCAAATGCTTTGTGAATTTAAGACAATTTATAACTATATATATTATAAAATTGAAGTAATAATAATTATTTGATCCTAAATTTATTATAATTACTGAAATTATCATTTTATTTTATTAAAATATTAAAACTGTAATATTATGAAACATAATTACAATTTAAAAGAACTTATTTAATTGTAATATGTTTTAATGCAATTTATTCCTGTGATGGAAAATTATGATTTGCTGCTTAATTATTTTTGATTATCATTTTTTAGTATTTTTTTTTTTAGTATGCATATACAGTCAAACCTAAATTTATTCAGACACCTTCAACATTTCTCACATTATCACAGTTTATTTGCTATAGTTTAGAAAATGGTAATGAAATATGACAAGAACACAAAGTTAAGCTGTTTCAGAACAAATACATCTTGATGATGTTAGATAACTTTGATAGAAATGTACTGTATGTTATGGATTACAATCAACCAAAAATTATTCCTCTGCTTCCACAACAGGTTTTGTGTGGATGTCGCCAAACATCACTGGTTCTTGCATGTCTCATAACCAATCTGCAATAAATGGGAAGGTTGTCAGCAATTAACATCTTCAGTGTCTGTCTGTGCATCACAAATAGTTTGGTATGACTTAAGGAATAAAGCGCTCATGAGATGTTTGTACTGCTTGTTTGGACTTAAGGTGCTTGTTTTGTCCCTTTGCCTTATTTTTATGAAAAAAGAGCAACGTGGAATTTTTTTTCATGCAACACAAAAGGAGATTTTTTTAAAGTAAGAAAGTCATGCAGGTTTTGAAAAACAGGAGGGTCAGTAAATGACTTATTAAAATTTTACTGTGAACTTTTCCCTTAATATGTATTGAAATATGTTATTGAGTGCATATTCACAATTAAGAAGATGAGTTGATTTTTGTCAAGAGTGATTACAAATACTTATAAAGATAATAAAGATGAATTAAGTGTGTAAAAGGAGTCATTTATGCCTTACACGGGCAATCTCAGATATACACAGACTCGCACATACAACCTCAAGCCTTTTCTCAGTAGTGTGTGTTGCATGAGCTGCCACGCGCTGTGCTTCTGTATGAATGTGTCTGTCTGGCAGCTGCTGCATGTTTTAGCTAGATGCGTGGCTGTTCTCTGCTCTGGCTGATCATCCCTTACCCAGCGTCCCCTGCTCCTTGATCACATGACCACTTGATCTATCAATCCAGTGAAGTGGACTTAGGCAATGCTCTACTTTCAGTCATGAAAGGTCTCATGACCTCTGTGCCCTTGGCAGTGCTGCTGCCTCTGTGGTCATTGTTGCGTCCCTCTACTAAAGTAATAAGGATTCATATATTATGGATTATGTTTGTGTACGCTGATATCGCATGTGCTCTGATATTGATTAGTAGTCATTTACCCCTTTCACACATACAGACTTTACTGGAAAATTACCAGTAAATTGCCATAAAGAGATAATGTGTGGACGGGACCTTTTCAAAAATATCGTTCCGACAATTTACCGGTATGAGAAGTTGTAACATTACCAGTGAATTGATGGAATGATGATGTGTGTGAATGCAGAATGAAGATTACCGGTGTAGTGCCGAAATTTGCACCCTGCCAGATTATGCACCCCCTAGTATTGGTAGGTTTAGGAGTAGGTGTGGAGGAGGGGTTAGGATTAGGGGTGGGGTTGGGATTAGGCAATCAGGTAGCGACTTCAACGAGGGGGTGCATAATCTGACAGGGGTGCAGAATTCGGCACAACACCGGTATGAGCATGTACGAGTTCAGAATGCGCTGACGTAAGACATCTACTCAGGGCCAATCCAGTGCCATTGAAATTCTAAATTCAGTGGCTCTGGGCCAATCATAACATTTTGACGCATGTAACGCATTTACTCTGCGCTGTGTAGTTCAGTTTAAGGTCGTCTAATATGATGTCTCTGGACCAAAAGCGCTGCATGAATGTGAACGTTTGACACAAAAATGAAAACATGTTTATTTTTACAAACATAACACCAGGAGGCGCAGTCGTTTAGAGGTAATTTCTGGTTAATTATGTCAGAGAATTTACCGGTATGGTGTTTTTCCGGAAAAAAGACGAAATGTCATTGAATGTCGTTGCCTGTGTGAATAGCGCATTTTTGAATTTGCCGTTAAAGTCGTTCCGGTAATTTTACGGCAATTTACTGGTATTACTGTGTGAAAAGGGCTATTGTCTGGGGTTGTAAATGTCAGTGGGGGGATTTTTAAAAAGACATTTGCTTTCTTGAATGAATATTTTTTTTACTCCTATTTTTCATTAATGCATCGTTTAGTGTTTTTTAAAATCTATATATAAAAATGTGAAAAAATAAATTGGTTTTGGTGAGTACGTTAAATAAAAATAGTCTGACCTTTCTGATATACACAAGAAATACAAACCATTTGTCACAAATATTGAGATAATTAAAAAGCTGATATATTTAAATAATTTAATTATGTAAAACAAATTATGTAGTTCAATAATGCAAATGCAATTCTTGGCTTTAAGGCATATTTATTGGCCTGTATATTTTATCTATCATTGGCAGAAGTGGCAAAAGTTATTTTTGAGCTCTGACAGGTGCTGTTTTTCAATGAATTGAGAATTATTTGTTTTTACAAAAGCAATTGAATGCTTAGTTGCAGATGCAGAAATAGAATGCAGAAAGTTAATTGTGACAGTCACCACTGATAAGCTACCACTAAATATTGTAGAAACTTAATTTGCTGTAAAGTTGCTTTGCAATGATTTGTATCGTGAAAAGCGCTGTACAAATAAACTTGAATTGAATTGAATTGGACTTATGCAACGAGTGATTTGAATCACGTTATAGCCAGTGGTAAGGTGAGCATCAGGTCATCATTTATTTTTGTTTTTATTTATTTTTTCACACTTTCTTCTGCTTCTGGTCTGTTTTCTGCTGTGCACTTCTCTCTTAAACCTTACCGTTATTAATCAAACTCCCTCCTGCTGTTGGCTGTTTATCCAGAATAGGATGGAGTTTGTCCTCCATTGGGAAGCATGACTGCACTAGCAGGGGAATGCTCTGCCTACTGTTGTAGATAAGTTCATGAAAGCTGTCAGTCAGGAGAATGGCAAATCACACCACTCTCCTCTTCGTCCTCACCATCATCATCATCTTCCTCATTCCCCTCGACCCTCTCCTAGTTGTGGTAAACAGGCAGGGGAGTTTGATCTTGTGAAAACCCCTTGCTCTAAGAGAGTGTGAGCACCTGTGCGTGCATGTGTGCGAGTGTGTGTATGTGTGTGTGTGAAAGAGAAAAGCTCAGGTACTAGCCTTGTTTGCATTAGTTCACGGTTTGCTCCTTCTCTGAGGACAATTTTAATATTTGTCACTGTTAAAAAATATATATACAGCTAAATTAATAAAACTGATGTTCTAATGATGTTGTAAGGCCTGTTTCGCAACACACACTCAAGCTACTACTCAATTACGTTACGTTTTCTGATGCTTAACCAAACTCTCTAGAAAATAAAACGATTTTAAAGTTCTGACTGTAAGTGTTTTTATCGTTCATCTGGAAAAAAATCTCTTTGAAAATGATTTCTACGATAATTGATATAAAGCCAAGTTTTCCAAACTGGGGTTCATGAGAGAACTACAGGGGGTTTGTGAATTGATGAAAAGCTAATAATTAAATCATAAAAATGAAAAATTATGATAAATAAACAATATTAAAATAGAAACCTTGCTAAAAATATTTACTATTTTGTTTACCTATGTCATGTGACCATTAACTGACATCAGAGAACACGTGTTGTTCAGTTATTGAAATATTAATTTCAATTTTTTGTTCAAAGATGTTCAGCTGACAAAGATACGCTTTGGGAATATAGACAGTAATAATAACCAAATAAATACATTTTAGACAAAAATGTATTGTGAGTTGTGCCAGATTTATATTGATGAATTAATAATTTTTAATTAACACTGCAGTATTGTCAATTTGGATTTCATGGTGGCATTAAAAGCTAAAAGGTTTGGAACGAAACGAGTGTAAGTAAATCATAACTTAAATTTCATTTTGGGTGAACTTTTCCTTTTATCTCAATACTAAACAATACTAATTAAATTGGTGTGTGTGTGTCTGTGTGTGTTTGCTGAGGGTGTTTTTTTTTGTTACGGCTACTAACCAAATTAAGTCCTGAGGGCTAAAAACATTAGTCTCTGCATAAAAATAATACCACCTTGACATTATTGTGAGTTGTGCCAGATTCGGGAGCATCAATAAACCAGCTAACAGGGCTAGTATGCTGCTAAAGCGAGAGGGGGTATTTATGTGCCAGTGGTGTGTGTGATGATGTAAATATGTTTGTTTCAGATGAGCCGGAGACACGGGATGCGTGGTGGGAGGAGATCCGTCAGGAAATAAAGTCTCATGCCAAAGCACTCGGCTGCCACGCTGTGGTGGGGTACAGCGAGTCCACCAGCATCTGGTACTTAAACACACACACACACACACACACACACAATACTAAACTCTGAGGATGTTTTTCAAGACGGTTGAGGGAGTCAATTAAAATGATATGCGTCTAGATTTTTAGTTGCACAGCTTTCTCATTCTGTCATTCAGCTTTAATGAAAGTCTCTGATTATGCGCTCTTTGTGTTTGCAGTGAGGAGGTGTGTATTCTATCAGCATCAGGCACTGCGGCGATCCTCAGCTCCCGGTTCATGCAGGACGGCCCGCTGGACACCGAACACAGGTTGTCACGGCAACCGCTTTGTGTCTTTTCTACAGGGTCAGAGAGGGTCGAGGGGGATATGGGTAGTTCAGCATCGCTAGGGTAGGTTAATGACACACACGACACATACACACACACACACCTTTGGCCCCATGCTAAGGGACTCTTAAAAGAATAGTTCACCCAAAAATAAAAAATGTGATTAACTCTCCCCTCATGTTGTATCAAACTTCAAAAAAGGTGAACCATAAGTACATTATCTATAATCTATAATAATAATTCAACTTGTTTGCTATATCCACAGTCTTCTAACGTTATACAGCAACTTTAAAGATAGCATGAAATGACAGTTCACCCTGTCTATTTTAATGAATCATGCCATATATTTGAGTGAAATGGCTTCTCGAACAAGTAGAAAAATATAAAAAATATATGTTTGTTTGCTGCAATTTTATGTGAAGGGATGTTGTTGCGAGGGAAGGGAAAGTTAATATTTTTGATTAAAGATTACAAGAGCACATCAATTAAAAAAATGATATTGATGAATTAATAATTTTTAATTAACACTGCAGTATTGTCAATTTGGATTTCATGGTGGCATTAAAAGCTAAAACGTTTGGAACGAAACGAGTGTAAGTAAATCATAACTTAAATTTCATTTTGGGTGAACTTTTCCTTTTATCTCAATACTAAACTATACTAATTAAATTGGTGTGTGTGTGTCTGTGTGTGTTTGCTGAGGGTGTTTTTTTTTTTGTTACGGCTACTAACCAAATTAAGTCCTGAGGGCTAAAAACATTAGTCTCTGCATAAAAATAATACATGCAGTAACATGAGGAATGCTGTAAAAAATAATGTCATAAATAGATTTTCTTTATCAGTTAATTTCTATTAACTAAATGAATTCAACATTTGGTGTGAGCATCCTTTGCGTTGAAAGCAGTTTGTGCCCTCGGTGCACTTGTGCATAGTTTTTCAGTAGCTTTGCAGGTAGGTTTCTTGAAGCATCTTGGAGACGTTGCCACAGTTCTTCTGGATTTATTCGGTCTCAGTTTGTTCTGTTTCTTCATGTTATTCCAGACAGACTGGATGATGATGAGATTAGATCTGGCTGTTGTCAGACTCCTTGTGCAAACAATAATCTCACCGGATTATTACAATTAATGGCAAAATGAATGTTTGGAAATGTAAACTGATATTTCCTACTAACACACTACAGCAAAAGATAGACATAACTGACTTAAAACCATTTTTAGCTGCTGAAAATACTAGTGTTCTAAATATTTTGGCTACCACTGTACATTTTTTTCTGTCACATATAAACTGCTAATATAATAGTAATAATAATAATAGTTTTAAACAATAATATACGTGTGTGTATATGGGTTGTTCATTTTTTATTAATTTTTTTGCTGGGGCCACTAAAATCTTAGGAAAAATTATCATAAAAATGAGTGAGTTCTGATATCTACATTGCACACTGGCTTTTCACAATATTAAGGAATATCCTGTTTTCCTTGGTGTGTCCCTTTAACACAGCATTGGTTTCCTTTGTGTGTGTGTGTGTGTGTGTGTGTGTGTGTGTGTGTGTGTGTGTGTGTGTGTGTGTGTGTGTGTGCTGTGTCTCTCAGGGGGTGGCAGCCATCCGCCGGC